>NC_133732.1:4982551-4995051 GCF_048934315.1 Petromyzon marinus
CTTTGTACCACAATGTTTTCCTGGCTGAGGGATTTTCCCTCTCCCAGGACCTCAGAAATGCTCAGCAAATCTGCAAACCTGTTCCTGGGGGTCGGAGATTGGATCATCGTTTTTTCCCCTAATGATGGTAATAGGTGTGGCGCTGCAGGTTACGTTTTTGATGGAGTTAAATAGAGATTTGTGATCATGGGCCACTGAGGCAGACTCCATCTCCTCAGCAACCCGCGACCACCACCCATCCTTGCAGCGCCTCACGGCTCTCTGAACCTCCGAGCGAAGGCTGCGGTAAGCCTCCTCATTCTCTGACGTGGGATTCTGTAGCCGATGACAGTGGGCCTGTCGCTTTTTCTCAACCATCCTGAACACCTCCTCTGTCAGCCAGGGTCTCTGGGGAGGTCTGGACTGCGTACCCAAAGCAGCCATTGCAGCTGCATGAGTCACATTTACCCTCGGGGTAAATGCCAGTGATGATGAAATTCTTGCTTGCAACTTTCATCAGATAACTGAGACCAGGCCACTTTTTAGGTTGGATTGGGGTCCTGGGTGTACACCCACCACCGGAGTGGAAGAATGGCAGGCGCATCTTACAGATGACTAGTCGATGGTCAGAGGGCAGATCAGCTCCACGGTAGGTCCTGGTGTCAAGGACATGGGCTCGCATCCGCTGGTCGTCACTATGTAGTCCAGCAGATGTTCTTGCTTGGACCCGGCATGCATCCATGATGTTGTGTGGATGCACCGATGCCGGAACAGCGTGTTGGTAATTACAAGCCCATGGGCTGCACAAAAATCTAGCATCCTCCTACCGTTGTTATTGAGCTGATCTGGCCCATGCCCTCCAATCACTCCAGACCAGGTGCCAGCATCATGACCAACTCGGGCATTGAAGTCACCCAACATGACGACTCTATCCCGAGGGGCCACTTTAGCCAGCACCTGTGACAGGAGGTCAAGGAAGGCATCTGCCTCATCGGCTTTGCCTGCATCCCTCCACGGATGTTCATCTTCGGTAGGGGCATAAGTAACCACGACCACCATTCCTCACCTCCGGTTGATGGGAAGGCGAGCCCAAAGTAGCCTGGGGCTTACAGCTTCCCACACCTCACCGCCACGCTCCCATGCCCCCTTCATTCTTTTGTTCAAAAGAAGAGCCACACCCTGTTGTTTGGCAGTCTGCTGCCCCGAGTAGAGGACTGTCCACCCCTCATGGTGGCAGGAGCCAGAACCGGTCCACCGGACCTCCTGAATGCCACATAGATCCAGGCGGTACCGGTCCAGCTCCCGACAGAGGAGTGGCAGCCTCTCCTCCGCAGTGAGCGTTCGAACATTCCACGTGGCCACCCGTAGTGGTTTTTCGTTGTTTCTGGAGTAGCCACGAGGGTAGAGAGATTCAATCTCCTGGCTGCGCCAATTGGGGTTTGGCCAGGAGACGTCATAGACGCCTGGCCCCCCGGGGTCTCCGGCACAAGCTTATTAGTTATATATTTCAGTCGTAGTTTAGTGGTAATGAATTGAAGGTGGAGGGGTTACCAGCCCCTCGCACCCGTCCAGAGCCCCCGTTTAGCCCCTGTGGTGGTTACAGACGCCATGAAGGGAGGAGCCAATCGGAATTGGACCTCCCCCCACAGCACTGTCCACGACAGAGTTGCCCGTCCGGCACCGCGAGGAGGTAGGGGGTTGTTTTGCCGGACTACATGCACACACATACACACGCACACACGCAGACACACACACACAGACATGCACGCACACGCACACACACACACGTACACACACGCACACACAGACACGCACACACACGCCCACACGCACACATACGCTCACACACACGCTCACACACACGCACACGTACACACACACGCACACACGCGTACACACACACACTCGCAAACACGCACGCATACGCACGCACGCACACACACACACACGTGCAAGTGCTACTAAGAGGTGGGGCCTTACCATCAGCCCCACCAAAACTAAGCACCTGCCTGGGTATTTTGTACCATCGGACACTCCACCACCTCCACAACTCCCAATCGGTGATGGGGCAGTTGTGGAGAGAGTGGAGAGTTTCCCATACCTGGGCAGTGTGCTTATGACCGGCTCCGGTTTAACAGCAGAGGTCTCACTCCGAATCAGTCGAGCGGCAATATCTTTTCATCGGTTGCGTAACGCTGTGTGGAAGCTACCTGGTCTGTCGCTCCGCACTAAGCGTCCTGACACTCCCCCCCCACCACCCCCCCACCACCACCACCCCCCACCACCACCCCCCCCCCACCACCCACCCCCTCCACCCACCACCCGGCAGGACGTGAACTCGCTGAAGCAGTCGGGCGGTGGTGGCGGCGCTCGCAGGACGAGCTGCAAGTATTTCCAGGAGCTCGACGCGTTCCTCCGCGCCGACGCCGCCGCCGCCGGTGCCGCCGCCGGTGCCGCCGGTGTTGCCGGTGCTGCCGGTGTTGCCGCCGGTGCCGCCGGTGTTGGCGGTGCCGCCGGTGTTGGCGGTGCCGCCGCCGGTGCCGCGTCGTCGTCCGTGGTGTCCCCTCCTCGCCGACCGTCCCTGCACCCTCCGCTTCTTCCGCCACCGCCGCCACAGCACCACCAACAGCAGCAGCACAACCAGCACCACCAACAGCACCAGCAGCAGCAGCAGCAACAGCACTACCAACACCAGCAGCACCAGCAGCAGCACCACCACCACCAGCAACAGCATCAGCAGCAGCATCAGCAGCAGCACCACCAGCAGCAGCAGCAGCAGCACCAGCAGCACCACCAACAGCACCACCACCAGCAGCAGCAGCAACAGCACCACCAACAGCAGCAGCAGCAGCACCAGCAGCACCACCAGCAACAGCAGCAGCACCACCAGCAGCAGCATCAGCACCACCAGCAACAGCAGCACCAGCAGCAGCAGCAGCACCACCACCAACAGCACCACCAACAGCAGCAGCACCAGCAGCAGCGCCGTCACCGGCACACGGCGATCGCCGGCGGCCGGAGCGCGGTGGTCTCAGAGGCCGGCGCTTCGCCCCTCCCCTCGGCGCTGGCTGAGACGAGCAGCTCCGGTAACGGCGCACGGGGGTCACGGGGGGAGCAGCTGCCGCTGGGGGTGCCCCTAGGCTCTAGACCCACACACAGCAGCAGCAGCAATCATCGCTAGCCCTACTACTACCAGCAGACTGACACACAGAGACAGCTGTCACTGGGGGTGCCCCTAGGCTATAGACCCACACAGCAGCAGCAGCAGCAATCATCGCTAGCCCTACTACTACCAGCAGACTGACACACACAGAGACAGCTGCCGCTCGGGGTGCCCCTAGGCTCTAGACCCACACAGCAGCAGCAGAATCATTGCTAGCCCTACTACTACCAGCAGACTGACACACAGAGACAGCTGTCACTGGGGGTGCCCCTAGGCTATAGACACAGCAGAATCATCGCTACCCCTACTACTACCAGCAGACTGACACACAGAGGCAGCTGTCACTGGGGGTGCCCCTAGGCTATAGACCCACACAGCAGCAGCAGAATCATTGCTAGCCCTACTACTACCAGCAGACTGACACATAGAGACAGCTGTCACTGGGGGTGCCCCTAGGCTATAGACACAGCAGAATCATCGCTACCCCTACTACTACCAGCAGACTGACACACAGAGGCAGCTGTCACTGGGGGTGCCCCTAGGCTATAGACCCACACAGCAGCAGCAGCAATCATCGCTACCCCTACTACTACCAGCAGGCTGACACAGAGACAGCTGTCACTGGGGGTGTTGAGATGCTGGCGACGTGATGTGTGGCTGTCCGTGAGACTCCCCGGCACTACAGGCGGAGTTGCTCTCTGCCACACCCACACACACACAGACACACACACCCACAAACACACACCCGCACACACACACACACCCGTGCACACCCACACACACACAACAACAACAACAACAACCGCCATTCGCCACTAAGTGGCGGTGACGTCACCACGACGCTTGTGCCAGGCCAGTGGCACCTTGAGGCCACGTGAAGTGTCGAACGCCCGCTGGCAGGAGGTCACGGGGCAGACCCAGGTGCCACGGGTCGACTGACTGAGATGACTGAGATGACTGGCTGATGCATCACCTGTGCCCCCTACTGTGCCAACCTGCTGTGCTTTAGCCACCCGGCGCTCCGCTCGTTGTTGTGAGCGTCGCTCCTCCGCCCTCCGTTGTTGTTGGAGGGCGACTGCCTCCAACTGCCCAGTAGCGTCCTTCACGAGCCTCCTCCACAGAGGCCGATCTTGACACCGCTGGTACCAGTCATCGGCAAGTCCACTCAACTCCACGTCCTCCTGTACCTGCACTCCATCTCTTCTCTAGCCCGTGCCGCGCCCGTTTTGCCCCCTCGATCCGGCCGAACAAAAGCTGTTTCGGCATGCGGTGGCTGGGCATGCGGGCTACATGACCCAGCCAACGCAGCCTTGCCTGCCGGAGGAGCTCACCGATGGGACCGTGCCCAGATCGTTCAAGGATTTGTGAGCTCCTCGCACAATCCAGCCTGGTTAAACCCAGGATGGATCGTAGGCAGGCCAGCCTAAATGTCTCTAACCGGCGAAGATGTTCCATTAGGGGGGTCCACGTTTCGCAAGCGTAGAGAAGGGAGGGAATGACCGTGGCCGAGAAGACCTGAAGCTTAGTGCGGAGTGACAGACCAGGTAGCTTCCACATAGCGTTACGCAACTGATGAAAAGATATTGCCGCTCGACTGATTCGGAGTGAGACCTCTGCTGTTAAACTGGAGCCGGTCATAAGCACACTGCCCAGGTATGGGAAACTCTCCACTCTCTCCACAACTGCCCCATCACCGATTGGGAGTTGTGGGGGTGGAGTGTCCGATGGTACAAAATACCCAGGCAGGTGCTTAGTTTTGGTGGGGCTGATGGTAAGGCCCCATCTCTTAGTGGCACGCTCCAGTCTCATCAGCAGCGTCTCCAACTCCTCCTCTGAATGAGCAGCTATTACCAAATAATCGGCATACATAACGTGGTTGAGCAATAGGGAGCCATCCCTTGACCGCACCCGGGCATCGATCAGCCTCCCATTATATCTGTACCATATGGAGATTCCCCCGGTACAGCTATTGAAGGCTTCACGAACTACGTGGTCAAAATTGATTTTAAATAATGTGGGAGTCAGAGGACATCCCTGCCGCACCCCAAGGTGTACAGGGAATGGCTCTGACTCCCAGCCACGTAGTTTTACCTGGGCCCGCTCACCATCATGAAGGTCCTTAATGATCGTGAGCAGAGGGTCAGGTACTCCAAAAGCACGAAGAACATCCCAGAGCCCAGGCCTACTGATGGTATCATAGGCCTTGACCAGGTCAATAAAGCAAAAATGTAGGTGTTGTTGGAATTCCCTACACCTCTGCTGTAGCAGACGGACAGAAAATATGGCATCTGTGCAGGACCGCCCTTTCCTGAAACCGCATTGGGGCTCCGCAAGCCTCTCCTCAGCGTGCCTGGCAAGGCGATGCTGAATAATCCTTGCCAGGACCTTTCCCGGCACACTGAGGAGTGAGATGCCCCTGTAGTTGTGCACATGCAAACACATACACACACACCCACACACCCACATACCCACACACCCACAATCTATTGCCACCGTCCCCGCCATCGTTATCAATGTTTGCTCCTGAAAGTTAATGGCATGGGCAATGGAGGGACAGACGGACGGAGAGACAGGGACGGGTGAAGAGACGGACGGAGAGACGGATGGAGAGACGGACGGAGAGACGGGCGGAGGGACGGACGGAGGGACGGAGAGACGGACAGACGGATGGGGAGACAGACAGATGGGGAGACAGACAGACAGAGGGACGGACGGACAGATGGATGGGGAGACAGACAGACGGAGAGACAGACAGATGGACGGGGAGACAGACAGACGGAGAGACAGACAGACGGATGGGGAGACAGACAGACGGAGGGACGGATGGGGAGACAGACGGATGGATGGGGAGACAGACGGATGGATGGGGAGACAGACGGATGGATGGGGAGACAGACGGATGGATGGGGAGACAGACGGATGGATGGGGAGACAGACAGACGGATGGGGAGACAGACAGACAGATGGGGAGACAGACAGATGGAGGGACGGATGGGGAGACAGACAGACGGAGAGACAGACAGACGGATGGGGAGACAGACAGACGGAGGGACGGATGGGGAGACAGACGGATGGATGGGGAGACAGACAGACGGAGAGACGGACGGAGAGACAGACAGATGGACGGGGAGACAGACAGACGGAGAGACAGACAGATTGATGGGGAGACAGACAGACGGATGGGGAGACAGACAGACGGAGAGACAGACAGATGGACGGGGAGACAGACAGACGGAGAGACAGACAGATTGATGGGGAGACAGACAGACGGAGAGACAGACAGACGGAGAGACGGACGGAGAGACAGACAGACGGACGGGGAGACAGACAGACGGAGAGACGGACGGACGGACAGACGGAGGGACGGACGGACGGAGCGCCGTGCGTGGCTTCCCCCTGGCTGACTCCGCTTGGCTCCGTGCAGAGGCCGCGGTGCCGCTGACCGCGTGGAGCTCCACGTTGGACGGACGTCGCCTGCCGGCCCTGCAGGTCTCCACATGCGGCGACTTGGGCCGCAGCTTCGGAGGTGACCTCTACACCCCCCCCCACCCCCACCCCCCCACCTCCTCCTCCTCCCTCCATCTATATCGTGGGGCGGGGGGTGGGTCGGAGGGTGAGTGGGTGAGTGGGTGAGTGGGTGAGGGGGTGAGTGGGTGAGTGGTTCAGTGAGTGGGTGAGTGGGTGAGGAGGTGGGTGGGAGAGTGGGCGAGTCGGTGAGTGGGTGTGTCGATGAATCGGTGACCGGGTGAGTGGATGAGTGAGTGAGTGGTTGAGTGAGTGGGTGAGTGGATGAGTGGTTGAGTGAGTGAGTGGATGAGTGAGTGAGTGGTTGAGTGAGTGGGTGAGTGAGTGGATGAGTGGTTGAGTGAGTGAGTGAGTGGGTGAGTGGTTGAGTGAGTAGGTGAGTCGGCGCGGGTGAGTGAGCGGGTGAATGAGTGGGTGACTGGGCGAGTGGGCGAGTGGTTGAGTGAGTGGGCGAGTGGTTGAGTGGGTGAGTGGTTGAGTGGGTGAGTGGGCGAGTCGTTGGGTGAGTGGGTGAGTGATTGAGTGGGCGAGTGAGTGGTTGAGTGGGTGAGTGTTTGAGTGAGTGGTTGAGTGAGTGGTTGAGTGTTTGAGTGAGTGGGCGAGTGGTTGGGTGAGTGGGTGAGTGATTGAGTGGGTGAGTGGTTGAGTGAGTGGTTGAGTGAGTGGTTGAGTGAGTAGTTGAGTGGTTGAGTGGGCAAGTGGTTGAGTGGTTGAGTGCGTGGGCGAGTGGTTGAGTGGTTGAGTGGGCAAGTGGTTGAGTGGTTGAGTGGTTGAGTGGGCGAGTGGTTGAGTGGTTGAGTGAGTGGGCGAGTGGTTGAGTGGGCGAGTGTCTGATGGCCTGAGTGAGTCGCCGGCCGGTTGAGCGCGAATCGAACTCGATTCGCTGCCGAGATTGCAAAAATGCTCGAAAAAACAAAAATGGAAAATGCAAAAAAAAACTAAAAAACCAACCACCGCGTAGTTTTTGTTGTTGGCGCCTCACCGTGAATCGCCGCCGCCCTTCCGCAGACGTTGCCGCCGCCGCCGCCGCCGCCGCAGCCGCACCGGCGGCACCGGCGGCACCGGCGGCCCGGCGGCCCGGCGGCCGCGGCCGGCGCTCGGCCGCGTGGAGCGGGGAGGAGACGCTGGCGCTCATCACGCTCTGGAGGAACGACACGGTGCAGCGCCACCTGGCCCGCCGCTCCGTGCCCCGGGCCCACATCTACGGGCTGGTGGCGCGTGCCCTGGCGGCGCGGGGCTGCCGCAGGGCGCCCCACGAGGTCCACCACCGCATCAAGAGGCTCACGCAGGACTACCGCAAGGTGTGCCGCGTGGACGCTGCCGCGCGGAGGGAGCCTCCCGGCGGGGCTGTAGGGGCGAGTAGCAGCAGCAGCAGCAGCTGCCTACACACAAAGATAAAGGTCACCCGTGTAGCCTCTAGCAGGGCAAGCTGCTGTAGGGGCACGTGCTCTGAGCAGCGAGTAACAGCAGCAGCAGCTGCCTACACACAAAGATAAAGGTCACCCGTGTAGCCTCTAGCAGGGCAAGCTGCTGTAGGGGCACGTGCTCTGAGCAGCGAGTAGCAGCAGCAGCAGCTGCCTACACACAAAGATAAAGGTCACCCGTGTAGCCTGTGACGGACTGTAGGGACAAGTGCTCTGAGCAGCGAGTAGCAGCAGCAGCTGCCTATGAACACACAAAGACAAAGATCCCCCGTGTAGCCTTAACAGACTGTAGGGGCAAGTGCTGTGAGTAGCAGCGAGTAGCAGCAGCAGCAGCTGCCTACACACAAAGATAAAGGTCACCCGTGTAGCCTGTGACGGACTGTAGGGACAAGTGCTCTGAGCAGCGAGTAGCAGCAGCAGCTGCCTATGAACACACAAAGACAAAGACCCCCCGTGTAGCCTGTGACAGGCTGTAGGGGCAAGTGCTGTTAGCAGCGAGTAGCAGCAGCAGCTACCTATGAACACACAAAGACAAAGATCCCCCGTGTAGCCTGTGACGGACTGTAGGGGCAAGTGCTGTTAGTAGCGAGTAGCAGCAGCAGCAGCTGCCTACACACAAAGATAAAGGTCACCCGTGTAGCCTGTGACGGACTGTAGGGACAAGTGCTCTGAGCAGCGAGTAGCAGCAGCAGCTGCCTATGAACACACAAAGACAAAGACCCCCCGTGTAGCCTGTGACAGGCTGTAGGGGCAAGTGCTGTTAGCAGCGAGTAGCAGCAGCAGCTACCTATGAACACACAAAGACAAAGATCCCCCGTGTAGCCTGTGACGGACTGTAGGGGCAAGTGCTCTGAGCAGCGAGTAGCAGCAGCACCTACACACAAAGACAAAGACCCCCCGTGTAGCCTGTGACAGGCTGTAGGGGCAAGTGCTGTTAGCAGCGAGTAGCAGCAGCAGCTACCTATGAACACACAAAGACAAAGATCCCCCGTGTAGCCTGTGATGGACCGTAGGGGCAAGTGCTGTTAGTAGCAAGTAGCAGCAGCAGCTGCCTATGAACACACAAAGACAAAGATCCCCCGTGTAGCCTCTAGCAGGGCAAGCTGCTGTAGGGGCACGTGCTGTGAGTAGCAGGGAGTAGCAGCAGCTGCCTACACACAAAGACAAAGATCCCCCGTGTAGCCTTAACAGACTGTAGGGGCAAGTGCTGTGAGTAGCAGCGAGTAGCAGCAGCAGCTACCTATGAACACACAAAGACAAAGATCCCCCGTGTAGCCTCTAGCAGGGCAAGCTGCTGTAGGGGCACGTGCTGTGAGTAGCAGCAGCAGCTGCCTACACACAAAGATAAAGGTCCCCCGTGTAGCCTGTGACGGACTGTAGGGGCATGTGCTGTTAGTAGCGAGTAGCAGCAGCTGCCTATGAACACAGAAAGTGGTGATGGTGGTGACTACGGTGATGATGGTGGTGGTGACTACGGTGGTGGTGGTGGTGCTGGTGACTACGGTGGTGGTGGTGCTGGTGACTATGGTGGTGGTGGTGACTATGATGGTGGTGACTACGGTGGTGGTGGTGACTATGATGGTGGTGACTACGGTGGTGGTGGTGGTGACTATGATGGTGGTGACTACGGTGGTGGTGGTGGTGACTATGGTGGTGATGGTGGTGACTACGGTGGTGGTGGTGACTATGGTGGTGGTGACTACGGTGGTGGTGGTGACTACGGTGGTGGTGACTATGATTTTGGTGACTACGGTGGTGATGGTGGTGACTACGGTGGTGGTGGTGACTACGGTGGTGGTGGTGACTACAGTGGTGGTGGTGGTGACTATGGTGGTGGTGGTGACTACGGTGACTATGATGGTGGTGACTACGGTGATGATGGTGGTAGTGACTACGGTGATGATGGTGGTGGTGACTACGGTGATGATGGTGGTAGTGACTACGGTGATGATGGTGGTGGTGACTACGGTGATGATGGTGGTGGTGACTACGGTGATGATGGTGGTGGTGGTGACTACGGTGATGATGGTGGTAGTGACTACGGTGATGGTGGTGACTACGGTGGTGGTGGTGACCACCCCTCTGGCTCCTCCCCCTTCCCGTGAACCCGCCGCTCCCCCGCCACCACCAGGCGGTGAGCGAGATGAAGGAGTGCGGCGGCGGTGCCGGTGTCGGTGGCAAGCGCCTTTGCAAGTTCTTCTTCGAGCTCGACGGCTTCCTGGGGGCGGGCACGGGGGGGGCCGTGGCGGGGTCGGGGCGGGAGGAGGTGGAGGAGGTGGAGGACGTGGAGGAGGTGCTGGAGGTTGGGGGTCAACCGCCTCCCACGCCGGCTCCGCCTCCCACGCCGGCTCCGCCTCCCACGCCGGCTCCTCCTCCTACGCTGGCTCCTCCCACGGCAACTCCTCCTACCACGCCGGCTCCTCCCACTCCGGCTCCTCCTCCCACGCCGGCTCCTCCTCCCACGCCGACTCCTCCTACCACGCCGGCTCCTCCCACTCCGGCTCCTCCCACGCCGACTCCTCCCACGCTGGCTCCTCCCACGCCGGCTCCTCCTCCCACTCCGGCTCCTCCCACGCCGGCTCCTCCTCCCACGCCGACTCCTCCTCCCACTCCGGCTCCTCCTCCCACGCCGGCTCCTCCTCCCACTCCGGCTCCTCCTCCCACTCCGGCTCCTCCTCCCACGCCGGCTCCTCCTCCCACTCCGGGCCCCGCCCCGTCGCCTTCGGGGGACGGCAGCGGCGGCGCGTCAGCTCCGTGCCGTCCTCCAGGGCCTGCGGTGAAGGCGGTGAAACCGCAGCGGCGGCTGGAGGAGGAGGAGGGGGAGGAGGGGGAGGAGGAGGAGGAGGAGGAGGAGGGGGAGGAGGGGGAGGAGGGGGAGGGGGAGGAGGAGGGGGAGGGGTTGTGGGCCCAAGTGACCGGCTCGCCCGGTAGGTTGACGCCGGAGACGGTGGGCCGCTAGTCCGGGGCGGACTTCACCACCGTAGGCCGGAGTGTCGTCGTTGTTGTGGATTTGATCTCCCAACGCGCGATCGGTGTGCTGAGCTAGTGACGACTTCGGCTTGTTGTGTCGCGAATAGTGTACGCTACACTATACACTACGCACTACGTTACACACTACACTACACGCTACGTTACACGCTGCATTATACACTACGTTACACACTACGCTATACACTACACACTACACTACACACTACGCTACACACTACGCTACACACTACACTATACACTACACACTACACTACACTCTACACTACGCTACACTATACACTACACTATACACTACACTATACACTACACTATACACTACACTACACACTACGCTACACACTACACTATACACTACACACTACACTACACTCTACACTACGCTACACTATACACTACACTATACACTACACTATACACTACACACTACGTTACACACTACGCTATACACTACACTATACACTACACTATACACTACACACTACGTTACACACTACACTACACTATACACTACACACTACGCTACACACTACACTCTACACTACACTATACACTACACTACACACTACACTATACACTACACTACACACTACACTACACACTACACTACACACTACACACTACGCTGCACACTACACACTACACTATACACTACACTACACTATACACTACACTACACTATACACTACACACTACGCTACACACTACACACTACGCTACACACTACACTCTACGCTACACACTACACTATACACTACGTTACACACTACACTACACTATACACTACACACTACGCTACACACTACATGGGGGAGAGTGAGGGGGGCTGAAGTCTATTGGAGCAGTTAGTCAACCGTTGACTCGCGCTAGACGCTGGGCCATGTTGTAGAGCAACCCAATTGACCCCTTCGAAGTTAGAGCGAAAACCAAAAAGGTTTTCGAGTGCCAAGCAGGTGCCGGTGATTCGACCCTTCGAAGGCTTTACCCTTGATCGAGGGAGAGAGAGAGAGAGAGAGGGGCAAAGTGGAGAGTCCAAATTCTCCCAAACGGAGCGATCAAATCTTCTCGCTGGGATGGGGCCTCCCAGGAACAGTGCGTGGCCCTGGTGACTGCCAGCAAACTGAGAGCCCTCTTTTAAGCCTTGCAGAGGCAGCTTTTAGAGAGGGTCTTGCAGTCTGTGCTTAACCACCCCACTCCAACCACCCCACCATACCCACCCACCCCACCCACCCACCCACCCCACCCACCCACCCTACCCACCCACCCACCCACCCCACCCACCCACCCTACCCACCCACCCACCCACCCTACCCACCCACCCACCCACCTCACCCACCCACCCTACCCACCCCACCCACCCACCCCACCCACCCTCCAAACCCTACCACACCCACCCTGTCTTTCTTCCTCCTGCTGTTGCT
>NC_133732.1:4997551-5094062 GCF_048934315.1 Petromyzon marinus
GAAACTCTCCACTCTCTCCACAACTGCCCCATCAACGATTGGGAGTTGTGGGTGTGGAGTGTCCGATGATACAAAGGCTTCACGAACTACGTGGTCAAAATAGATGTTAAATAATGTGGCAGCCAGAGGACATCCCTGTCGCACCCCAAGGTGTACAGGGAATAGCTCTGACTCCCGGCCACGTAGTTTTACCTTGGCCCGCTCACCATCATGAAGGTCCTTAATGATCATGAGCAGAGGATCCAGAGTCTGAGGCCTTTCCTGGTCTCAGACTCTGGATCAACTTTAGTACTTCCTCAACAGATGGCACCTCAGCCAGCCACTCACAGGAGATGACTTCTTCAAATATTTGAGGCACCGCAGCCTCAGCAGGGTCATCCTCACTTTCTGCCACGATGTTTTCCTGGCTGAGGGATTTCCCCTTTCCCAGGACTTCACAAAAATGCTCAGCAAATCTGCAAACCTGTTCCTGGGGGTTGGAGATTGGATCACCGTTTTTTCCTCTAATAATGGTAAGAAGTGTGGTGCTGCAGGTTACTTTTTTGATGAAGTTAAATAGGGATTTGTAATCGCGGGCTATTGAGGCAGACTCCATCTCCTCAGCAACCCGAAACCACCAACCATCCTTGCAGTGCCTCAAGGCTGTCCGAATCTCCGAGCGAAGGCTGCACTAAGCCTCCTCATTCTCTGACGTGGGATGCTTTAGACGATTAGAGTGGGCCTGTCGCTTTTTCTCAACCATCCTGAACCCCTCCTCTGTCAGCCAGGGTCTCTGGGGAGGTCTGGACCGTGTACCCAAAGCAGCCATTGCAGCTGCATGAGCCACAGTCCTAAACCTTGCCCATTTACCCTTGACATCAGGAGGAGTGGGGGACGATGCCAACTCCAGCCACAAGCGATGATGAAATTCTCGCTTGCAACTATCATCAGCTAGCTGAGACAAGGCCACCTTAGGTTTGAATGGGGTCCTGGGTGTACACCCACCACCGGAGTGGAAGAATGACAGGCGCATCTTCCATGATGTTGTGTTGATGCGCCGATGCCAGAACAGCGTGTTGGTAATTACAAGCTCATGGGTTGCACAAAAATCTAGCAGCCTCCTACCGTTGTTTTTGAGCTGATCTGGCCCATGCCTTCCAATCTTTCCAGACCAGGTACCAGCATCATGACCAACTCGGGCATTGAAGTCACCCAACAAGATGACTCTATCCCGAGGGGCCACTTTAGCCAGCACCTGTGACAGGAGGTCATAGAAGGCATCTGACTCATCGGCTTTGCCTGCATCCCTCCACGGATGTTCGTCTTTGGTGGGGGCATAAGTAACAACGACCACCACTCCTCGCCTCCGGTTGATGGGAAGGCGAGCCCAAAGTAGCCTGGGGCTTACGGCTTCCCACACCTCACCGCCACGCTCCCACGCCCCCTTCATTCTTTTGTTCAGAAGAAAAGCCACACCCTGTTGTTTGGCAGTCTGCTGCCCCGAGTAGAGGACTGTCCACTCCTCATGGTGGCAGGAGCCAGAACCGGTCGACCGGACCTCCTGAATGCCAAAGAGATCCAGGCGGTACCGGTCCAGCTCCCGACAGAGGAGCGGCAGCCTCTCCTTCGCAGTGAGCGTTCGAACATTCCACGTGGCCACCCGTAGTGGTTTTTTGTTATTTCTGGAGGAGCCCCGAGGGTAGAGAGATTCAATCTCCTGGCTGCGACAATTGGGGTTTGGCCAGGAGACGTCATAGACGCCTGTCCCCCCGGGGCCTCCGGCACAAGCTCGCACACACGCTCACTCACCAACACGCTCACTCACACACTCACCCACACACTCACCCACACACTCACCCACACATTCACCCACACACTCACCCACACACTCACCCACACACTCACTCACTCGCTCACCCACACACTCACCCACACACTCACCCACACGCTCACCCACACGCTCACCCACACACTCACCCACACACTCACCCACACACTCACCCACACACTCACCCACACACTCACCCACACATTCACCCACACACTCACCCACACACTCACCCACACACTCACTCACTCGCTCACCCACACACTCACCCACACACTCACCCACACGCTCACCCACACACTCACCCACACGCTCACTCACACACTCACCCACATGCTCACCCACACGCTCACTCACTCGCTCACCCACACACTCACCCACACGCTCACCCACACGCTCACCCACACGCTCACCCACACGCTCACTCACTCGCTCACCCACACACTCACCAACACACTCACCCACACACTCACCCACACACTCACCCACACACTCACCCACACACTCACCCACACGCTCACCCACACGCTCACCCACACACTCACCCACACACTCACCCACACACTCACCCACACACTCACCCACACACTCACCCACACACTCACCCACACACTCACCCACACGCTCACTCACTCGCTCACCCACACACTCACCCACACACTCACCCACACGCTCACCCACACACTCACCCACACACTCACCCACACACTCACCCACACACTCACCCACACGCTCACCCACACACTCACCCACACACTCACCCACACACTCACCCACACACTCACCCACACACTCACCCACACACTCACCCACACGCTCACTCACTCGCTCACCCACACACTCACCCACACACTCACCCACACACTCACCCACACACTCACCCACACGCTCACCCACACACTCACCCACACGCTCACCCACACACTCACCCACACACTCACCCACACACTCACCCACACACTCACCCACACACTCACCCACACACTCACCCACACGCTCACCCACACACTCACCCACACACTCACCCACACACTCACCCACACACTCACCCACACACTCACCCACACGCTCACCCACACACTCACCCACACACTCACCCACACACTCACCCACACACTCACTCACTCGCTCACCCACACACTCACCCACACACTCACCCACACGCTCACCCACACACTCACCCACACGCTCACTCACACACTCACCCACACGCTCACCCACACGCTCACTCACTCGCTCACCCACACACTCACCCACACGCTCACCCACACACTCACCCACACACTCACAACAGGTTCTCAAGTGTAGTGAGTTGATGCTCCTCTCCCCACCCCGTCGGCCCCCACGCAGGCCCTCAGTGTGGTTTCCCCGTGCTGCTGGGACCGCTCCGGCCCCCGCTCCTTCCACCAACTCCACTCCTTCCTGGGCGGCGGTGACGGTGACGTTGACGGTGACGTTGACGGTGACGGTGACGGTGACGGTGACAGTGACGAGGCCACGCAGACCGCCCCAGCGGCAGGGGGGCCCAATTCTACCCCCGGCACCGTGACGGCGTGCCGGCCTGCCGCCGGGCCCGCGGGGCCCTTGAGGCCCACAGGGCCCGCTGGGGCTTTGAGGCCCTTGGGGCCCACGGGGCCCTTGAGGCCCACAGGGCCCGCTGGGGCTTTGAGGCCCTTGAGGCCCACAGGGCCCACTGGGCCTTTGAGGCCCTTGGGGCCCACGGGGCCCTTGAGGCCCACAGGGCCTGCTGGGCCCTTGCTGTCCACGGGGCCCGTAGGGCCCTTGAGGCCCACGGGGCCCTTGAGGCTCACGGGGCCCTTGAGGTCCACAGGGCCCGCTGGGCCCGCGGGGCCCTTGAGGCCCACGGGGCCCTTGAGGCCCACGGGGCCCGCGGGGCCCTCGAGGCCCACCGGGTCCGCAGGGCCCTTGAGGCCCACGGGACCCGCAGGGCCCTTGAGGCCCACGGGGCTCGTAGGGCCTTTGAGGCCCGCGGGGCCCTCGAGGCCCTTGAGGCCCACGGGGCCCGCGGGGCCCTTGAGGCCCACGGGGCCCGTAGGGCCCTTGAGGCCCACGGGACCCGTAGGGCCCTTGAGGCCCACGGGTCCCTCGGAGCCCTTGAGGCCCACGGGGCCCTTGGGGCCCTCGGGGCCCTCGAGGCCCTCGGGGCCCGCGGGTCCCTCGAGGCCCCGTGGGCCCCGTGGGCCCGCCAAGCGCTCTGTGGCGTGGAGCGAGGGGGAGACGGCGGCGCTCATCGCCGTGTGGCGCCGTGCCGACGTGCAGCGGCAGCTGTGCGGCAGGGAGGTGCCGCACGGCTACGTACACCGCCTCATGGCGCGTGAGCTGGCGCGGGCCGGCGGCCCCGGCGGCCCCGGCGGCCCCGGCGGCCCCGGCGGCCACGGCGGCCCCGGCGGCCACGGCGGCCGCGATGCGGCCGAGGTGCACAACCGCATGAAGCGGCTCAAGCAGGACTACCGCAAGGTGAGTCTGTGGTGAGTCTGTGGGTCTCTGTGTGGTGAGTCTGTGTGTCTCTGTGTGGTGAGTCTGTGGGTGTCTGTGTGGTGAGTCTGTGGGTGTCTCTGTGTGGTGAGTCTGTGGGTGTCTCTGTGTGGTGAGTCTGTGGGTCTCTGTGTGGTGAGTCTGTGGGTGTCTCTGTGTGGTGAGTCTGTGGGTCTCTGTGTGGTGAGTCTGTGGGTGTCTCTGTGTGGTGAGTCTGTGGGTCTCTGTGTGGTGAGTCTGTGGGTGTCTCTGTGTGGTGAGTCTGTGGGTCTCTGTGTGGTGAGTCTGTGGGTGTCTCTGTGTGATGAGTCTGTGGGTGTCTGTGTGTGGTGAGTCTGTGGGTGTCTCTGTGTGGTGAGTCTGTGGGTCTCTGTGTGGTGAGTCTGTGGGTGTCTCTGTGTGGTGAGTCTGTGGGTGTCTCTGTGTGGTGAGTCTGTGGGTCTCTGTGTGGTGAGTCTGTGGGTCTCTGTGTGGTGAGTCTGTGGGTGTCTCTGTGTGATGAGTCTGTGGGTGTCTGTGTGTGGTGAGTCTGTGGGTCTCTGTGTGGTGAGTCTGTGGGTCTCTGTGTGGTGAGTGTGTGGGTCTCTGTGTGGTGAGTCTGTGGGTCTCTGTGTGGTGAGTCTGTGGGTCTCTGTGTGGTGAGTCTGTGGGTCTCTGTGTGGTGAGTCTGTGGGTCTCTGTGTGGTGAGTCTGTGGGTCTCTGTGTGGTGAGTCTGTGGGTGTCTGTGTGTGGTGAGTCTGTGGGTGTCTCTGTGTGGTGAGTCTGTGGGTGTCTCTGTGTGGTGAGTCTGTGTGTCTCTGTGTGGTGAGTCTGTGGGTCTCTGTGTGTGGTGAGTCTGTGGATCTCTGTGTGGTGAGTCTGTGGGTCTCTGTGTGGTGAGTCTGTGGGTGTCTCTGTGTGATGAGTCTGTGGGTGTCTCTGTGTGGTGAGTCTGTGGGTCTCTGTGTGGTGAGTCTGTGGGTGTCTCTGTGTGATGAGTCTGTGGGTCTCTGTGTGGTGAGTTTGTGGGTCTCTGTGTGGTGAGTCTGTGGGTGTCTCTGTGTGGTGAGTCTGTGGGTCTCTGTGTGGTGAGTCTGTGGGTCTCTGTGTGGTGAGTCTGTGGGTCTCTGTGTGGTGAGTTTGTGGGTCTCTGTGTGGTGAGTCTGTGGGTATCTGTGTGGTGAGTCTGTGTGGTGAGTCTGTGGGTCTCTGTGTGATGAGTCTGTGTGGTGAGTCTGTGGTGAGTCTGTGGTGAGTCTGTGGGTGTCTGTGTGGTGAGTCTGTGGGTCTCTGTGTGGTGAGTCTGTGGGTCTCTGTGTGGTGAGTCTGTGGGTGTCTCTGTGTGGTGAGTCTGTGGGTGTCTGTGTGGTGAGTCTGTGGGTCTCTGTGTGTGGTGAGTCTGTGGGTCTCTGTGTGTGGTGAGTCTGTGGATCTCTGTGTGGTGAGTCTGTGGGTCTCTGTGTGGTGAGTTTGTGGGTCTCTGTGTGGTGAGTCTGTGGGTGTCTCTGTGTGGTGAGTCTGTGGGTCTCTGTGTGGTGAGTCTGTGGGTCTCTGTGTGGTGAGTCTGTGGGTCTCTGTGTGGTGAGTTTGTGGGTCTCTGTGTGGTGAGTCTGTGGGTATCTGTGTGGTGAGTCTGTGTGGTGAGTCTGTGGGTCTCTGTGTGATGAGTCTGTGTGGTGAGTCTGTGGTGAGTCTGTGGTGAGTCTGTGGGTGTCTGTGTGGTGAGTCTGTGGGTCTCTGTGTGGTGAGTCTGTGGGTCTCTGTGTGGTGAGTCTGTGGGTGTCTCTGTGTGGTGAGTCTGTGGGTGTCTGTGTGGTGAGTCTGTGGGTCTCTGTGTGTGGTGAGTCTGTGGGTCTCTGTGTGTGGTGAGTCTGTGGATCTCTGTGTGGTGAGTCTGTGGGTCTCTGTGTGGTGAGTCTGTGGGTGTCTCTGTGTGATGAGTCTGTGGGTGTCTCTGTGTGGTGAGTCTGTGGGTCTCTGTGTGGTGAGTCTGCGGGTGTCTCTGTGTGATGAGTCTGTGGGTCTCTGTGTGGTGAGTTTGTGGGTCTCTGTGTGGTGAGTCTGTGGGTGTCTCTGTGTGGTGAGTCTGTGGGTCTCTGTGTGGTGAGTCTGTGGGTCTCTGTGTGGTGAGTCTGTGGGTCTCTGTGTGGTGAGTTTGTGGGTCTCTGTGTGGTGAGTCTGTGGGTATCTGTGTGGTGAGTCTGTGTGGTGAGTCTGTGGGTCTCTGTGTGATGAGTCTGTGTGGTGAGTCTGTGGTGAGTCTGTGGTGAGTCTGTGGGTGTCTGTGTGGTGAGTCTGTGGGTCTCTGTGTGGTGAGTCTGTGGGTCTCTGTGTGGTGAGTCTGTGGGTGTCTCTGTGTGGTGAGTCTGTGGGTCTCTCTGTGTAGTGAGTCTGTGGGTGTCTGTGTGTTGAGTCTGTGGGTCTCTGTGTGGTGAGTCTGTGGGTGTCTCTGTGTGGTGAGTCTGTGGGTGTCTCTGTGTGGTGAGTCTGTGGGTCTCTGTGTGGTGAGTCTGTGGGTCTCTGTGTGGTGAGTCTGTGGGTCTCTGTGTGGTGAGTCTGTGGGTCTCTGTGTGGTGAGTCTGTGGGTGTCTGTGTGGTGAGTCTGTGGGTCTCTGTGTGGTGAGTCTGTGGGTGTCTCTGTGTGGTGAGTCTGTGGGTGTCTGTGTGGTGAGTCTGTGGGTCTCTGTGTGTGGTGAGTCTGTGGGTCTCTGTGTGTGGTGAGTCTGTGGATCTCTGTGTGGTGAGTCTGTGGGTCTCTGTGTGGTGAGTCTGTGGGTGTCTCTGTGTGATGAGTCTGTGGGTGTCTCTGTGTGGTGAGTCTGTGGGTCTCTGTGTGGTGAGTCTGTGGGTGTCTCTGTGTGATGAGTCTGTGGGTGTCTGTGTGTGGTGAGTCTGTGGGTGTCTCTGTGTGGTGAGTCTGTGGGTCTCTGTGTGGTGAGTCTGTGGGTGTCTCTGTGTGGTGAGTCTGTGGGTGTCTCTGTGTGGTGAGTCTGTGGGTCTCTGTGTGGTGAGTCTGTGGGTGTCTCTGTGTGATGAGTCTGTGGGTGTCTGTGTGTGGTGAGTCTGTGGGTCTCTGTGTGGTGAGTCTGTGGGTCTCTGTGTGGTGAGTGTGTGGGTCTCTGTGTGGTGAGTCTGTGGGTCTCTGTGTGGTGAGTCTGTGGGTCTCTGTGTGGTGAGTCTGTGGGTCTCTGTGTGGTGAGTCTGTGGGTCTCTGTGTGGTGAGTCTGTGGGTCTCTGTGTGGTGAGTCTGTGGGTGTCTGTGTGTGGTGAGTCTGTGGGTGTCTCTGTGTGGTGAGTCTGTGGGTGTCTCTGTGTGGTGAGTCTGTGTGTCTCTGTGTGGTGAGTCTGTGGGTCTCTGTGTGTGGTGAGTCTGTGGATCTCTGTGTGGTGAGTCTGTGGGTCTCTGTGTGGTGAGTCTGTGGGTGTCTCTGTGTGATGAGTCTGTGGGTGTCTCTGTGTGGTGAGTCTGTGGGTCTCTGTGTGGTGAGTCTGTGGGTGTCTCTGTGTGATGAGTCTGTGGGTCTCTGTGTGGTGAGTTTGTGGGTCTCTGTGTGGTGAGTCTGTGGGTGTCTCTGTGTGGTGAGTCTGTGGGTCTCTGTGTGGTGAGTCTGTGGGTCTCTGTGTGGTGAGTCTGTGGGTCTCTGTGTGGTGAGTTTGTGGGTCTCTGTGTGGTGAGTCTGTGGGTATCTGTGTGGTGAGTCTGTGTGGTGAGTCTGTGGGTCTCTGTGTGATGAGTCTGTGTGGTGAGTCTGTGGTGAGTCTGTGGTGAGTCTGTGGGTGTCTGTGTGGTGAGTCTGTGGGTCTCTGTGTGGTGAGTCTGTGGGTCTCTGTGTGGTGAGTCTGTGGGTGTCTCTGTGTGGTGAGTCTGTGGGTGTCTGTGTGGTGAGTCTGTGGGTCTCTGTGTGTGGTGAGTCTGTGGGTCTCTGTGTGTGGTGAGTCTGTGGATCTCTGTGTGGTGAGTCTGTGGGTCTCTGTGTGGTGAGTTTGTGGGTCTCTGTGTGGTGAGTCTGTGGGTGTCTCTGTGTGGTGAGTCTGTGGGTCTCTGTGTGGTGAGTCTGTGGGTCTCTGTGTGGTGAGTCTGTGGGTCTCTGTGTGGTGAGTTTGTGGGTCTCTGTGTGGTGAGTCTGTGGGTATCTGTGTGGTGAGTCTGTGTGGTGAGTCTGTGGGTCTCTGTGTGATGAGTCTGTGTGGTGAGTCTGTGGTGAGTCTGTGGTGAGTCTGTGGGTGTCTGTGTGGTGAGTCTGTGGGTCTCTGTGTGGTGAGTCTGTGGGTCTCTGTGTGGTGAGTCTGTGGGTGTCTCTGTGTGGTGAGTCTGTGGGTGTCTGTGTGGTGAGTCTGTGGGTCTCTGTGTGTGGTGAGTCTGTGGGTCTCTGTGTGTGGTGAGTCTGTGGATCTCTGTGTGGTGAGTCTGTGGGTCTCTGTGTGGTGAGTCTGTGGGTGTCTCTGTGTGATGAGTCTGTGGGTGTCTCTGTGTGGTGAGTCTGTGGGTCTCTGTGTGGTGAGTCTGCGGGTGTCTCTGTGTGATGAGTCTGTGGGTCTCTGTGTGGTGAGTTTGTGGGTCTCTGTGTGGTGAGTCTGTGGGTGTCTCTGTGTGGTGAGTCTGTGGGTCTCTGTGTGGTGAGTCTGTGGGTCTCTGTGTGGTGAGTCTGTGGGTCTCTGTGTGGTGAGTTTGTGGGTCTCTGTGTGGTGAGTCTGTGGGTATCTGTGTGGTGAGTCTGTGTGGTGAGTCTGTGGGTCTCTGTGTGATGAGTCTGTGTGGTGAGTCTGTGGTGAGTCTGTGGTGAGTCTGTGGGTGTCTGTGTGGTGAGTCTGTGGGTCTCTGTGTGGTGAGTCTGTGGGTCTCTGTGTGGTGAGTCTGTGGGTGTCTCTGTGTGGTGAGTCTGTGGGTCTCTCTGTGTAGTGAGTCTGTGGGTGTCTGTGTGTTGAGTCTGTGGGTCTCTGTGTGGTGAGTCTGTGGGTGTCTCTGTGTGGTGAGTCTGTGGGTGTCTCTGTGTGGTGAGTCTGTGGGTCTCTGTGTGGTGAGTCTGTGGGTCTCTGTGTGGTGAGTCTGTGGGTCTCTGTGTGGTGAGTCTGTGGGTCTCTGTGTGGTGAGTCTGTGGGTGTCTGTGTGGTGAGTCTGTGGGTCTCTGTGTGGTGAGTCTGTGGGTGTCTCTGTGTGGTGAGTCTGTGGGTGTCTGTGTGGTGAGTCTGTGGGTCTCTGTGTGTGGTGAGTCTGTGGGTCTCTGTGTGTGGTGAGTCTGTGGATCTCTGTGTGGTGAGTCTGTGGGTCTCTGTGTGGTGAGTCTGTGGGTGTCTATGTGTGATGAGTCTGTGGGTGTCTCTGTGTGGTGAGTCTGTGGGTCTCTGTGTGGTGAGTCTGTGGGTGTCTCTGTGTGATGAGTCTGTGGGTCTCTGTGTGGTGAGTTTGTGGGTCTCTGTGTGGTGAGTCTGTGGGTGTCTCTGTGTGGTGAGTCTGTGGGTCTCTGTGTGGTGAGTCTGTGGGTCTCTGTGTGGTGAGTCTGTGGGTCTCTGTGTGGTGAGTTTGTGGGTCTCTGTGTGGTGAGTCTGTGGGTATCTGTGTGGTGAGTCTGTGTGGTGAGTCTGTGGGTCTCTGTGTGATGAGTCTGTGTGGTGAGTCTGTGGTGAGTCTGTGGTGAGTCTGTGGGTGTCTGTGTGGTGAGTCTGTGGGTCTCTGTGTGGTGAGTCTGTGGGTCTCTGTGTGGTGAGTCTGTGGGTGTCTCTGTGTGGTGAGTCTGTGGGTCTCTCTGTGTAGTGAGTCTGTGGGTGTCTGTGTGTTGAGTCTGTGGGTCTCTGTGTGGTGAGTCTGTGGGTCTCTGTGTGGTGAGTCTGTGGGTCTCTGTGTGGTGAGTCTGTGGGTGTCTCTGTGTGGTGAGTCTGTGGGTGTCTGTGTGGTGAGTCTGTGGGTCTCTGTGTGTGGTGAGTCTGTGGGTCTCTGTGTGTGGTGAGTCTGTGGATCTCTGTGTGGTGAGTCTGTGGGTCTCTGTGTGGTGAGTCTGTGGGTGTCTCTGTGTGATGAGTCTGTGGGTGTCTCTGTGTGGTGAGTCTGTGGGTCTCTGTGTGGTGAGTCTGCGGGTGTCTCTGTGTGATGAGTCTGTGGGTCTCTGTGTGGTGAGTTTGTGGGTCTCTGTGTGGTGAGTCTGTGGGTGTCTCTGTGTGGTGAGTCTGTGGGTCTCTGTGTGGTGAGTCTGTGGGTCTCTGTGTGGTGAGTCTGTGGGTCTCTGTGTGGTGAGTCTGTGGGTCTCTGTGTGGTGAGTCTGTGGGTGTCTGTGTGGTGAGTCTGTGGGTCTCTGTGTGTGGTGAGTCTGTGGGTCTCTGTGTGTGGTGAGTCTGTGGATCTCTGTGTGGTGAGTCTGTGGGTCTCTGTGTGGTGAGTCTGTGGGTGTCTCTGTGTGATGAGTCTGTGGGTGTCTCTGTGTGGTGAGTCTGTGGGTCTCTGTGTGGTGAGTTTGTGGGTCTCTGTGTGGTGAGTCTGTGGGTGTCTCTGTGTGGTGAGTCTGTGGGTCTCTGTGTGGTGAGTCTGTGGGTCTCTGTGTGGTGAGTCTGTGGGTCTCTGTGTGGTGAGTTTGTGGGTCTCTGTGTGGTGAGTCTGTGGGTATCTGTGTGGTGAGTCTGTGTGGTGAGTCTGTGGGTCTCTGTGTGATGAGTCTGTGTGGTGAGTCTGTGGTGAGTCTGTGGTGAGTCTGTGGGTGTCTGTGTGGTGAGTCTGTGGGTCTCTGTGTGGTGAGTCTGTGGGTCTCTGTGTGGTGAGTCTGTGGGTGTCTCTGTGTGGTGAGTCTGTGGGTCTCTCTGTGTAGTGAGTCTGTGGGTGTCTGTGTGTTGAGTCTGTGGGTCTCTGTGTGGTGAGTCTGTGGGTGTCTCTGTGTGGTGAGTCTGTGGGTGTCTCTGTGTGGTGAGTCTGTGGGTCTCTGTGTGGTGAGTCTGTGGGTCTCTGTGTGGTGAGTCTGTGGGTCTCTGTGTGGTGAGTCTGTGGGTCTCTGTGTGGTGAGTCTGTGGGTGTCTGTGTGGTGAGTCTGTGGGTCTCTGTGTGGTGAGTCTGTGGGTGTCTCTGTGTGGTGAGTCTGTGGGTGTCTGTGTGGTGAGTCTGTGGGTCTCTGTGTGTGGTGAGTCTGTGGGTCTCTGTGTGTGGTGAGTCTGTGGATCTCTGTGTGGTGAGTCTGTGGGTCTCTGTGTGGTGAGTCTGTGGGTGTCTCTGTGTGATGAGTCTGTGGGTGTCTCTGTGTGGTGAGTCTGTGGGTCTCTGTGTGGTGAGTCTGTGGGTGTCTCTGTGTGATGAGTCTGTGGGTCTCTGTGTGGTGAGTTTGTGGGTCTCTGTGTGGTGAGTCTGTGGGTGTCTCTGTGTGGTGAGTCTGTGGGTGTCTCTGTGTGATGAGTCTGTGGGTGTCTCTGTGTGGTGAGTCTGTGGGTCTCTGTGTGGTGAGTCTGTGGGTGTCTCTGTGTGATGAGTCTGTGGGTCTCTGTGTGGTGAGTTTGTGGGTCTCTGTGTGGTGAGTCTGTGGGTGTCTCTGTGTGGTGAGTCTGTGGGTCTCTGTGTGGTGAGTCTGTGGGTCTCTGTGTGGTGAGTCTGTGGGTCTCTGTGTGGTGAGTTTGTGGGTCTCTGTGTGGTGAGTCTGTGGGTATCTGTGTGGTGAGTCTGTGTGGTGAGTCTGTGGGTCTCTGTGTGATGAGTCTGTGTGGTGAGTCTGTGGTGAGTCTGTGGTGAGTCTGTGGGTGTCTGTGTGGTGAGTCTGTGGGTCTCTGTGTGGTGAGTCTGTGGGTCTCTGTGTGGTGAGTCTGTGGGTGTCTCTGTGTGGTGAGTCTGTGGGTGTCTGTGTGGTGAGTCTGTGGGTCTCTGTGTGTGGTGAGTCTGTGGGTCTCTGTGTGTGGTGAGTCTGTGGATCTCTGTGTGGTGAGTCTGTGGGTCTCTGTGTGGTGAGTTTGTGGGTCTCTGTGTGGTGAGTCTGTGGGTGTCTCTGTGTGGTGAGTCTGTGGGTCTCTGTGTGGTGAGTCTGTGGGTCTCTGTGTGGTGAGTCTGTGGGTCTCTGTGTGGTGAGTTTGTGGGTCTCTGTGTGGTGAGTCTGTGGGTATCTGTGTGGTGAGTCTGTGTGGTGAGTCTGTGGGTCTCTGTGTGATGAGTCTGTGTGGTGAGTCTGTGGTGAGTCTGTGGTGAGTCTGTGGGTGTCTGTGTGGTGAGTCTGTGGGTCTCTGTGTGGTGAGTCTGTGGGTCTCTGTGTGGTGAGTCTGTGGGTGTCTCTGTGTGGTGAGTCTGTGGGTGTCTGTGTGGTGAGTCTGTGGGTCTCTGTGTGTGGTGAGTCTGTGGGTCTCTGTGTGTGGTGAGTCTGTGGATCTCTGTGTGGTGAGTCTGTGGGTCTCTGTGTGGTGAGTCTGTGGGTGTCTCTGTGTGATGAGTCTGTGGGTGTCTCTGTGTGGTGAGTCTGTGGGTCTCTGTGTGGTGAGTCTGCGGGTGTCTCTGTGTGATGAGTCTGTGGGTCTCTGTGTGGTGAGTTTGTGGGTCTCTGTGTGGTGAGTCTGTGGGTGTCTCTGTGTGGTGAGTCTGTGGGTCTCTGTGTGGTGAGTCTGTGGGTCTCTGTGTGGTGAGTCTGTGGGTCTCTGTGTGGTGAGTTTGTGGGTCTCTGTGTGGTGAGTCTGTGGGTATCTGTGTGGTGAGTCTGTGTGGTGAGTCTGTGGGTCTCTGTGTGATGAGTCTGTGTGGTGAGTCTGTGGTGAGTCTGTGGTGAGTCTGTGGGTGTCTGTGTGGTGAGTCTGTGGGTCTCTGTGTGGTGAGTCTGTGGGTCTCTGTGTGGTGAGTCTGTGGGTGTCTCTGTGTGGTGAGTCTGTGGGTCTCTCTGTGTAGTGAGTCTGTGGGTGTCTGTGTGTTGAGTCTGTGGGTCTCTGTGTGGTGAGTCTGTGGGTGTCTCTGTGTGGTGAGTCTGTGGGTGTCTCTGTGTGGTGAGTCTGTGGGTCTCTGTGTGGTGAGTCTGTGGGTCTCTGTGTGGTGAGTCTGTGGGTCTCTGTGTGGTGAGTCTGTGGGTCTCTGTGTGGTGAGTCTGTGGGTGTCTGTGTGGTGAGTCTGTGGGTCTCTGTGTGGTGAGTCTGTGGGTGTCTCTGTGTGGTGAGTCTGTGGGTGTCTGTGTGGTGAGTCTGTGGGTCTCTGTGTGTGGTGAGTCTGTGGGTCTCTGTGTGTGGTGAGTCTGTGGATCTCTGTGTGGTGAGTCTGTGGGTCTCTGTGTGGTGAGTCTGTGGGTGTCTCTGTGTGATGAGTCTGTGGGTGTCTCTGTGTGGTGAGTCTGTGGGTCTCTGTGTGGTGAGTCTGTGGGTGTCTCTGTGTGATGAGTCTGTGGGTCTCTGTGTGGTGAGTTTGTGGGTCTCTGTGTGGTGAGTCTGTGGGTGTCTCTGTGTGGTGAGTCTGTGGGTCTCTGTGTGGTGAGTCTGTGGGTCTCTGTGTGGTGAGTCTGTGGGTCTCTGTGTGGTGAGTTTGTGGGTCTCTGTGTGGTGAGTCTGTGGGTATCTGTGTGGTGAGTCTGTGTGGTGAGTCTGTGGGTCTCTGTGTGATGAGTCTGTGTGGTGAGTCTGTGGTGAGTCTGTGGTGAGTCTGTGGGTGTCTGTGTGGTGAGTCTGTGGGTCTCTGTGTGGTGAGTCTGTGGGTCTCTGTGTGGTGAGTCTGTGGGTGTCTCTGTGTGGTGAGTCTGTGGGTCTCTCTGTGTAGTGAGTCTGTGGGTGTCTGTGTGTTGAGTCTGTGGGTCTCTGTGTGGTGAGTCTGTGGGTCTCTGTGTGGTGAGTCTGTGGGTCTCTGTGTGGTGAGTCTGTGGGTGTCTCTGTGTGGTGAGTCTGTGGGTGTCTGTGTGGTGAGTCTGTGGGTCTCTGTGTGTGGTGAGTCTGTGGGTCTCTGTGTGTGGTGAGTCTGTGGATCTCTGTGTGGTGAGTCTGTGGGTCTCTGTGTGGTGAGTCTGTGGGTGTCTCTGTGTGATGAGTCTGTGGGTGTCTCTGTGTGGTGAGTCTGTGGGTCTCTGTGTGGTGAGTCTGCGGGTGTCTCTGTGTGATGAGTCTGTGGGTCTCTGTGTGGTGAGTTTGTGGGTCTCTGTGTGGTGAGTCTGTGGGTGTCTCTGTGTGGTGAGTCTGTGGGTCTCTGTGTGGTGAGTCTGTGGGTCTCTGTGTGGTGAGTCTGTGGGTCTCTGTGTGGTGAGTCTGTGGGTCTCTGTGTGGTGAGTCTGTGGGTGTCTGTGTGGTGAGTCTGTGGGTCTCTGTGTGTGGTGAGTCTGTGGGTCTCTGTGTGTGGTGAGTCTGTGGATCTCTGTGTGGTGAGTCTGTGGGTCTCTGTGTGGTGAGTCTGTGGGTGTCTCTGTGTGATGAGTCTGTGGGTGTCTCTGTGTGGTGAGTCTGTGGGTCTCTGTGTGGTGAGTTTGTGGGTCTCTGTGTGGTGAGTCTGTGGGTGTCTCTGTGTGGTGAGTCTGTGGGTCTCTGTGTGGTGAGTCTGTGGGTCTCTGTGTGGTGAGTCTGTGGGTCTCTGTGTGGTGAGTTTGTGGGTCTCTGTGTGGTGAGTCTGTGGGTATCTGTGTGGTGAGTCTGTGTGGTGAGTCTGTGGGTCTCTGTGTGATGAGTCTGTGTGGTGAGTCTGTGGTGAGTCTGTGGTGAGTCTGTGGGTGTCTGTGTGGTGAGTCTGTGGGTCTCTGTGTGGTGAGTCTGTGGGTCTCTGTGTGGTGAGTCTGTGGGTGTCTCTGTGTGGTGAGTCTGTGGGTCTCTCTGTGTAGTGAGTCTGTGGGTGTCTGTGTGTTGAGTCTGTGGGTCTCTGTGTGGTGAGTCTGTGGGTGTCTCTGTGTGGTGAGTCTGTGGGTGTCTCTGTGTGGTGAGTCTGTGGGTCTCTGTGTGGTGAGTCTGTGGGTCTCTGTGTGGTGAGTCTGTGGGTCTCTGTGTGGTGAGTCTGTGGGTCTCTGTGTGGTGAGTCTGTGGGTGTCTGTGTGGTGAGTCTGTGGGTCTCTGTGTGGTGAGTCTGTGGGTGTCTCTGTGTGGTGAGTCTGTGGGTGTCTGTGTGGTGAGTCTGTGGGTCTCTGTGTGTGGTGAGTCTGTGGGTCTCTGTGTGTGGTGAGTCTGTGGATCTCTGTGTGGTGAGTCTGTGGGTCTCTGTGTGGTGAGTCTGTGGGTGTCTCTGTGTGATGAGTCTGTGGGTGTCTCTGTGTGGTGAGTCTGTGGGTCTCTGTGTGGTGAGTCTGTGGGTGTCTCTGTGTGATGAGTCTGTGGGTCTCTGTGTGGTGAGTTTGTGGGTCTCTGTGTGGTGAGTCTGTGGGTGTCTCTGTGTGGTGAGTCTGTGGGTCTCTGTGTGGTGAGTCTGTGGGTCTCTGTGTGGTGAGTCTGTGGGTCTCTGTGTGGTGAGTTTGTGGGTCTCTGTGTGGTGAGTCTGTGGGTATCTGTGTGGTGAGTCTGTGTGGTGAGTCTGTGGGTCTCTGTGTGATGAGTCTGTGTGGTGAGTCTGTGGTGAGTCTGTGGTGAGTCTGTGGGTGTCTGTGTGGTGAGTCTGTGGGTCTCTGTGTGGTGAGTCTGTGGGTCTCTGTGTGGTGAGTCTGTGGGTGTCTCTGTGTGGTGAGTCTGTGGGTGTCTGTGTGGTGAGTCTGTGGGTCTCTGTGTGTGGTGAGTCTGTGGGTCTCTGTGTGTGGTGAGTCTGTGGATCTCTGTGTGGTGAGTCTGTGGGTCTCTGTGTGGTGAGTCTGTGGGTGTCTCTGTGTGATGAGTCTGTGGGTGTCTCTGTGTGGTGAGTCTGTGGGTCTCTGTGTGGTGAGTCTGCGGGTGTCTCTGTGTGATGAGTCTGTGGGTCTCTGTGTGGTGAGTTTGTGGGTCTCTGTGTGGTGAGTCTGTGGGTGTCTCTGTGTGGTGAGTCTGTGGGTCTCTGTGTGGTGAGTCTGTGGGTCTCTGTGTGGTGAGTCTGTGGGTCTCTGTGTGGTGAGTTTGTGGGTCTCTGTGTGGTGAGTCTGTGGGTATCTGTGTGGTGAGTCTGTGTGGTGAGTCTGTGGGTCTCTGTGTGATGAGTCTGTGTGGTGAGTCTGTGGTGAGTCTGTGGTGAGTCTGTGGGTGTCTGTGTGGTGAGTCTGTGGGTCTCTGTGTGGTGAGTCTGTGGGTCTCTGTGTGGTGAGTCTGTGGGTGTCTCTGTGTGGTGAGTCTGTGGGTCTCTCTGTGTAGTGAGTCTGTGGGTGTCTGTGTGTTGAGTCTGTGGGTCTCTGTGTGGTGAGTCTGTGGGTGTCTCTGTGTGGTGAGTCTGTGGGTGTCTCTGTGTGGTGAGTCTGTGGGTCTCTGTGTGGTGAGTCTGTGGGTCTCTGTGTGGTGAGTCTGTGGGTCTCTGTGTGGTGAGTCTGTGGGTCTCTGTGTGGTGAGTCTGTGGGTGTCTGTGTGGTGAGTCTGTGGGTCTCTGTGTGGTGAGTCTGTGGGTGTCTCTGTGTGGTGAGTCTGTGGGTGTCTGTGTGGTGAGTCTGTGGGTCTCTGTGTGTGGTGAGTCTGTGGGTCTCTGTGTGTGGTGAGTCTGTGGATCTCTGTGTGGTGAGTCTGTGGGTCTCTGTGTGGTGAGTCTGTGGGTGTCTCTGTGTGATGAGTCTGTGGGTGTCTCTGTGTGGTGAGTCTGTGGGTCTCTGTGTGGTGAGTCTGTGGGTGTCTCTGTGTGATGAGTCTGTGGGTCTCTGTGTGGTGAGTTTGTGGGTCTCTGTGTGGTGAGTCTGTGGGTGTCTCTGTGTGGTGAGTCTGTGGGTCTCTGTGTGGTGAGTCTGTGGGTCTCTGTGTGGTGAGTCTGTGGGTCTCTGTGTGGTGAGTTTGTGTGTCTCTGTGTGGTGAGTCTGTGGGTATCTGTGTGGTGAGTCTGTGTGGTGAGTCTGTGGGTCTCTGTGTGATGAGTCTGTGTGGTGAGTCTGTGGTGAGTCTGTGGTGAGTCTGTGGGTCTCTGTGTGGTGAGTCTGTGGGTGTCTCTGTGTGGTGAGTCTGTGGGTCTCTCTGTGTAGTGAGTCTGTGGGTGTCTGTGTGTTGAGTCTGTGGGTCTCTGTGTGGTGAGTCTGTGGGTCTCTGTGTGGTGAGTCTGTGGGTCTCTGTGTGATGAGTCTGTGGGTCTCTGTGTGGTGAGTCTACGGGTCTCTGTGTGGTGAGTCTGTGGGTCTCTGTGTGGTGAGTCTGTGGGTCTCTGTGTGGTGAGTCTGTGGGTCTTTGTGTGGTGAGTCTGTGGGTGTCTGTGTGGTGAGTCTGTGGGTCTCTGTGTGGTGAGGCTGTGGGTCTCTTTGTCGTGAGTCTGTGGGTCTCTGTGTGGTGAGTCTGTGGGTCTCTGTGTGGTGAGTCTGTGGGTCTCTGTGTGGTGAGTCTGTGGGTCTCTGTGTGGTGAGTCTGTGGGTCTCTGTGTGGTGAGTCTGTGGGTCTCTGTGTGGTGAGTCTGTGGGTGTCTGTGTGGTGAGTCTGTGGGTCTCTGTGTGGTGAGTCTGTGGGTGTCTCTGTGTGGTGAGTCTGTGGGTGTCTGTGTGGTGAGTCTGTGGGTCTCTGTGTGTGGTGAGTCTGTGGGTCTCTGTGTGTGGTGAGTCTGTGGATCTCTGTGTGGTGAGTCTGTGGGTCTCTGTGTGGTGAGTCTGTGGGTGTCTCTGTGTGATGAGTCTGTGGGTGTCTCTGTGTGGTGAGTCTGTGGGTCTCTGTGTGGTGAGTTTGTGGGTGTCTCTGTGTGATGAGTCTGTGGGTCTCTGTGTGGTGAGTTTGTGGGTCTCTGTGTGGTGAGTCTGTGGGTGTCTCTGTGTGGTGAGTCTGTGGGTCTCTGTGTGGTGAGTCTGTGGGTCTCTGTGTGGTGAGTCTGTGGGTCTCTGTGTGGTGAGTTTGTGGGTCTCTGTGTGGTGAGTCTGTGGGTCTCTGTGTGGTGAGTCTGTGGGTGTCTCTGTGTGGTGAGTCTGTGGGTCTCTGTGTGGTGAGTCTGTGGGTGTCTGTGTGGTGAGTCTGTGGGTCTCTGTGTGGTGAGTCTGTGGGTGTCTCTGTGTGGTGAGTCTGTGGGTGTCTGTGTGGTGAGTCTGTGGGTCTCTGTGTGTGGTGAGTCTGTGGGTCTCTGTGTGTGTTGAGTCTGTGGATCTCTGTGTGGTGAGTCTGTGGGTCTCTGTGTGGTGAGTCTGTGGGTGTCTCTGTGTGATGAGTCTGTGGGTGTCTCTGTGTGGTGAGTCTGTGGGTCTCTGTGTGGTGAGTCTGTGGGTGTCTCTGTGTGATGAGTCTGTGGGTCTCTGTGTGGTGAGTTTGTGGGTCTCTGTGTGGTGAGTCTGTGGGTGTCTCTGTGTGGTGAGTCTGTGGGTCTCTGTGTGGTGAGTCTGTGGGTCTCTGTGTGGTGAGTCTGTGGGTCTCTGTGTGGTGAGTTTGTGGGTCTCTGTGTGGTGAGTCTGTGGGTATCTGTGTGGTGAGTCTGTGTGGTGAGTCTGTGGGTCTCTGTGTGATGAGTCTGTGTGGTGAGTCTGTGGTGAGTCTGTGGTGAGTCTGTGGGTGTCTGTGTGGTGAGTCTGTGGGTCTCTGTGTGGTGAGTCTGTGGGTCTCTGTGTGGTGAGTCTGTGGGTGTCTCTGTGTGGTGAGTCTGTGGGTCTCTCTGTGTAGTGAGTCTGTGGGTGTCTGTGTGTTGAGTCTGTGGGTCTCTGTGTGGTGAGTCTGTGGGTCTCTGTGTGGTGAGTCTGTGGGTCTCTGTGTGATGAGTCTGTGGGTCTCTGTGTGGTGAGTCTACGGGTCTCTGTGTGGTGAGTCTGTGGGTCTCTGTGTGGTGAGTCTGTGGGTCTCTGTGTGGTGAGTCTGTGGGTCTCTGTGTGGTGAGTCTGTGGGTGTCTGTGTGGTGAGTCTGTGGGTCTCTGTGTGGTGAGGCTGTGGGTCTCTTTGTCGTGAGTCTGTGGGTCTCTGTGTGGTGAGTCTGTGGGTCTCTGTGTGGTGAGTCTGTGGGTCTCTGTGTGGTGAGTCTGTGGGTCTCTGTGTGGTGAGTCTGTGGGTCTCTGTGTGGTGAGTATGTGGGTCTCTGTGTGGTGAGTCTGTGGGTGTCTGTGTGGTGAGTCTGTGGGTCTCTGTGTGGTGAGTCTGTGGGTGTCTCTGTGTGGTGAGTCTGTGGGTGTCTGTGTGGTGAGTCTGTGGGTCTCTGTGTGTGGTGAGTCTGTGGGTCTCTGTGTGTGGTGAGTCTGTGGATCTCTGTGTGGTGAGTCTGTGGGTCTCTGTGTGGTGAGTCTGTGGGTGTCTCTGTGTGATGAGTCTGTGGGTGTCTCTGTGTGGTGAGTCTGTGGGTCTCTGTGTGGTGAGTCTGTGGGTGTCTCTGTGTGATGAGTCTGTGGGTCTCTGTGTGGTGAGTTTGTGGGTCTCTGTGTGGTGAGTCTGTGGGTGTCTCTGTGTGGTGAGTCTGTGGGTCTCTGTGTGGTGAGTCTGTGGGTCTCTGTTAGGTGAGTCTGTGGGTCTCTGTGTGGTGAGTTTGTGGGTCTCTGTGTGGTGAGTCTGTGGGTATCTGTGTGGTGAGTCTGTGTGGTGAGTCGGTGGGTCTCTGTGTGATGAGTCTGTGTGGTGAGTCTGTGGTGAGTCTGTGGTGAGTCTGTGGGTGTCTGTGTGGTGAGTCTGTGGGTCTCTGTGTGGTGAGTCTGTGGGTCTCTGTGTGGTGAGTCTGTGGGTGTCTCTGTGTGGTGAGTCTGTGGGTCTCTCTTTGTAGTGAGTCTGTGGGTGTCTGTGTGTTGAGTCTGTGGGTCTCTGTGTGGTGAGTCTGTGGGTCTCTGTGTGGTGAGTCTGTGGGTCTCTGTGTGATGAGTCTGTGGGTCTCTGTGTGGTGAGTCTGTGGGTGTCTCTGTGTGGTGAGTCTGTGGGTCTCTGTGTGGTGAGTCTGTGGGTCTCTGTGTGGTGAGTCTGTGGGTCTCTGTGTGGTGAGTCTGTGGGTGTCTGTGTGGTGAGTCTGTGGGTCTCTGTGTGGTGAGGCTGTGGGTCTCTTTGTTGTGAGTCTGTGGGTCTCTGTGTGGTGAGTCTGTGGGTCTCTGTGTGGTGAGTCTGTGGGTCTCTGTGTGGTGAGTCTGTGGGTCTCTGTGTGGTGAGTTTGTGGGTCTCTGTGTGGTGAGTCTGTGGGTCTCTGTGTGATGAGTCTATGTGTCTCTGTGTGATGAGTCTGTGTGTCTCTATGTGGTGAGTCTATGTGTCTCTGTGAGTCTATGTGTCTCTGTGTGGTGAGTCTATGTGTCTCTATGTGGTGAGTCTATGTGTCTCTGTGAGTCTATGTGTCTCTGTGTGATGAGTCTATGTGTCTCTGTGTGGTGAGTCTATGTGTCTCTATGTGGTGAGTCTATGTGTCTCTATGTGGTGAGTCTATGTGTCTATGTGATGAGTCTATGTGTCTCTGTGAGTCTATGTGTCTCTATGTGATGAGTCTATGTGTCTCTGTGATGAGTCTATGTGTCTCTGTGAGTCTATGTGTCTCTATGTGGTGAGTCTGTGTCTCTGTGTGATGAGTCTGTGGGTGTCTCTGTGTGGTGAGTCTGTGGGTCTCTGTGTGGTGAGTCTGTGGGTGTCTCTGTGTGGTGAGTCTGTGGGTCTCTGTGTGGTGAGTTTGTGGGTCTCTGTGTGGTGAGTCTGTGGGTCTCTGTGTGGTGAGTCTGTGGGTCTCTGTGTGGTGAGTTTGTGGGTCTCTGTGTGGTGAGTCTGTGGGTATCTGTGTGGTGAGTCTGTGTGGTGAGTCTGTGGGTCTCTGTGTGATGAGTCTGTGTGGTGAGTCTGTGGTGAGTCTGTGGTGAGTCTGTGGGTGTCTGTGTGGTGAGTCTGTGGGTCTCTGTGTGGTGAGTCTGTGGGTCTCTGTGTGGTGAGTCTGTGGGTGTCTCTGTGTGGTGAGTCTGTGGGTCTCTCTGTGTAGTGAGTCTGTGGGTGTCTGTGTGTTGAGTCTGTGGGTCTCTGTGTGGTGAGTCTGTGGGTCTCTGTGTGGTGAGTCTGTGGGTCTCTGTGTGATGAGTCTGTGGGTCTCTGTGTGGTGAGTCTACGGGTCTCTGTGTGGTGAGTCTGTGGGTCTCTGTGTGGTGAGTCTGTGGGTCTCTGTGTGGTGAGTCTGTGGGTCTCTGTGTGGTGAGTCTGTGGGTGTCTGTGTGGTGAGTCTGTGGGTCTCTGTGTGGTGAGGCTGTGGGTCTCTTTGTCGTGAGTCTGTGGGTCTCTGTGTGGTGAGTCTGTGGGTCTCTGTGTGGTGAGTCTGTGGGTCTCTGTGTGGTGAGTCTGTGGGTCTCTGTGTGGTGAGTCTGTGGGTCTCTGTGTGGTGAGTATGTGGGTCTCTGTGTGGTGAGTCTGTGGGTGTCTGTGTGGTGAGTCTGTGGGTCTCTGTGTGGTGAGTCTGTGGGTGTCTCTGTGTGGTGAGTCTGTGGGTGTCTGTGTGGTGAGTCTGTGGGTCTCTGTGTGTGGTGAGTCTGTGGGTCTCTGTGTGTGGTGAGTCTGTGGATCTCTGTGTGGTGAGTCTGTGGGTCTCTGTGTGGTGAGTCTGTGGGTGTCTCTGTGTGATGAGTCTGTGGGTGTCTCTGTGTGGTGAGTCTGTGGGTCTCTGTGTGGTGAGTCTGTGGGTGTCTCTGTGTGATGAGTCTGTGGGTCTCTGTGTGGTGAGTTTGTGGGTCTCTGTGTGGTGAGTCTGTGGGTGTCTCTGTGTGGTGAGTCTGTGGGTCTCTGTGTGGTGAGTCTGTGGGTCTCTGTGTGGTGAGTCTGTGGGTCTCTGTGTGGTGAGTTTGTGGGTCTCTGTGTGGTGAGTCTGTGGGTATCTGTGTGGTGAGTCTGTGTGGTGAGTCGGTGGGTCTCTGTGTGATGAGTCTGTGTGGTGAGTCTGTGGTGAGTCTGTGGTGAGTCTGTGGGTGTCTGTGTGGTGAGTCTGTGGGTCTCTGTGTGGTGAGTCTGTGGGTCTCTGTGTGGTGAGTCTGTGGGTGTCTCTGTGTGGTGAGTCTGTGGGTCTCTCTTTGTAGTGAGTCTGTGGGTGTCTGTGTGTTGAGTCTGTGGGTCTCTGTGTGGTGAGTCTGTGGGTCTCTGTGTGGTGAGTCTGTGGGTCTCTGTGTGATGAGTCTGTGGGTCTCTGTGTGGTGAGTCTGTGGGTGTCTCTGTGTGGTGAGTCTGTGGGTCTCTGTGTGGTGAGTCTGTGGGTCTCTGTGTGGTGAGTCTGTGGGTCTCTGTGTGGTGAGTCTGTGGGTGTCTGTGTGGTGAGTCTGTGGGTCTCTGTGTGGTGAGGCTGTGGGTCTCTTTGTTGTGAGTCTGTGGGTCTCTGTGTGGTGAGTCTGTGGGTCTCTGTGTGGTGAGTCTGTGGGTCTCTGTGTGGTGAGTCTGTGGGTCTCTGTGTGGTGAGTTTGTGGGTCTCTGTGTGGTGAGTCTGTGGGTCTCTGTGTGATGAGTCTATGTGTCTCTGTGTGATGAGTCTGTGTGTCTCTATGTGGTGAGTCTATGTGTCTCTGTGAGTCTATGTGTCTCTGTGTGGTGAGTCTATGTGTCTCTATGTGGTGAGTCTATGTGTCTCTGTGAGTCTATGTGTCTCTGTGTGATGAGTCTATGTGTCTCTGTGTGGTGAGTCTATGTGTCTCTATGTGGTGAGTCTATGTGTCTCTATGTGGTGAGTCTATGTGTCTATGTGATGAGTCTATGTGTCTCTGTGAGTCTATGTGTCTCTATGTGATGAGTCTATGTGTCTCTGTGATGAGTCTATGTGTCTCTGTGAGTCTATGTGTCTCTATGTGGTGAGTCTGTGTCTCTGTGTGATGAGTCTGTGGGTGTCTCTGTGTGGTGAGTCTGTGGGTCTCTGTGTGGTGAGTCTGTGGGTGTCTCTGTGTGGTGAGTCTGTGGGTCTCTGTGTGATGAGTCTGTGGGTGTCTCTGTGTGGTGAGTCTATGTGTCTCTATGTGATGAGTCTGTGGGTGTCTCTGTGTGGTGAGTCTATGTGTCTCTATGTGATGAGTCTGTGGGTGTCTCTGTGTGGTGAGTCTATGTGTCTCTGTGAGTCTATGTGTCTCTATGTGATGAGTCTATGTGTCTCTATGTGGTGAGTCTATGTGTCTCTGTGTGATGAGTCTATGTGTCTCTGTGTGGTGAGTCTGTGTCTCTATGTGATGAGTCTATGTGTCTCTGTGTGATGAGTCTATGTGTCTCTATGTGATGAGTCTATGTGTCTCTATGTGATGAGTCTATGTGTCTCTGTGAGTCTATGTGTCTCTGTGTGATGAGTCTATGTGTCTCTGTGAGTCTATGTGTCTCTGTGTGATGAGTCTATGTGTCTCTATGTGATGAGTCTATGTGTCTCTGTGAGTCTATGTGTCTCTGTGTGATGAGTCTATGTGTCTCTATGTGATGAGTCTATGTGTCTCTGTGAGTCTATGTGTCTCTGTGTGATGAGTCTATGTGTCTCTATGTGATGAGTCTATGTGTCTCTGTGAGTCTATGTGTCTCTGTGTGATGAGTCTATTTGTCTCTGTGTGATGAGTCTATGTGTCTCTGTGAGTCTATGTGTCTCTGTGTGATGAGTCTATGTGTCTCTGTGAGTCTATGTGTCTCTATGTGATGAGTCTATGTGTCTCTGTGAGTCTATGTGTCTCTATGTGGTGAGTCTATGTGTCTCTGTGTGATGAGTCTATGTGTCTCTGTGAGTCTATGTGTCTCTGTGTGATGAGTCTATGTGTCTCTGTGAGTCTATGTGTCTCTGTGTGATGAGTCTATGTGTCTCTGTGTAGTGAGTCTATGCGTCTCTATGTGATGAGTCTATGTGTCTCTGTGAGTCTATGTGTCTCTGTGTGATGAGTCTATGTGTCTCTATGTGATGAGTCTATGTGTCTCTATGTGATGAGTCTATGTGTCTCTGTGTAGTGAGTCTATGTGTCTCTGTGAGTCTATGTGTCTCTATGTGATGAGTCTATGTGTCTCTATGTGATGAGTCTATGTGTCTCTGTGAGTCTATGTGTCTCTGTGTGATGAGTCTATGTGTCTCTGTGAGTCTATGTGTCTCTATGTGATGAGTCTATGTGTCTCTGTGTGATGAGTCTATGTGTCTCTGTGAGTCTATGTGTCTCTGTGTGATGAGTCTATGTGTCTCTGTGTAGTGAGTCTTTGTGTCTCTATGTGATGAGTCTATGTGTCTCTGTGTGATGAGTCTATGTGTCTCTGTGTGATGAGTCTATGTGTCTCTGTGTGATGAGTCTATGTGTCTCTGTGAGTCTATGTGTCTCTGTGTGATGAGTCTATGTGTCTCTGTGTGATGAGTCTATGTGTCTCTGTGTGATGAGTCTATGTGTCTCTGTGTGATGAGTCTGTGTGTCTCTATGTGGTGAGTCTGTGTGTCTCTATGTGATGAGTCTATGTGTCTCTGTGAGTCTATGTGTCTCTGTGAGTCTATGTGTCTCTGTGAGTCTATGTGTCTCTGTGTGATGAGTCTATGTGTCTCTATGTGATGAGTCTATGTGTCTCTGTGTGGTGAGTCTATGTGTCTCTGTGAGTCTATGTGTCTCTGTGTGATGAGTCTATGTGTCTCTGTGTGTTCCCACTGCCCACGAGGCTCTTCATGAGAGACAAGAGAATGGTGGCCCTGCTGCTGGTGGTGGTGGTGGTGGCGGCGCTCGCAGGAAAAGTTGCAAATTCTTCTACGAGCTCGACAGCTTCCTCCGGAGCGGGGAGACCCTGGCAGCTGCTTCACAACCTGCTCCTCCGTCAACCTCCACCACCACCGCCACCACCGCCACCACCGCCACCACCGCCACCGCCACCACCGCCACCACCGCCACCGCCACCACCGCCACCACCACCACCATGAGGGCCCAGAGCAGCCGTGGGTACTGCAGCAGGGTGAGTGTGGGACGGAGGGAATGGACTCACCACACAGAGACACCCACAGACTCATCACACAGAGACACCCACAGACTCACCACACAGAGACACCCACAGACTCACCACACAGAGACACCCACAGACTCACCACACAGAGACACCCACAGACTCACCACACAGAGACACCCACAGACTCACCACACAGAGACACCCCACAGACTCACCACACAGAGACCCACAGACTCACCACACAGAGACCCACAGACTCACCACACAGAGACACCCCACAGACTCACCACACAGAGACCCACAGACTCACCACACAGAGACCCATAGACTCACCACACAGAGACCCACAGACTCACCACACAGAGACCCACAGACTCACCACACAGAGACACCCACAGACTCACCACACAGAGACACCCACAGACTCATCACACAGAGACACCCACAGACTCACCACACAGAGACACCCACAGACTCACCACACAGAGACACCCACAGACTCACCACACAGAGACACCCACAGACTCACCACACAGAGACACCCACAGACTCACCACACAGAGACACACAGACTCACCACACAGAGACACCCACAGACTCACCACACAGAGACACGCACAGACTCACCACACAGAGACCCACAGACTCACCACACAGAGACACGCACAGACTCACCACACAGAGACACCCACAGACTCACCACACAGAGACACCCACAGACTCACCACACAGAGACACACAGACTCACCACACAGAGACCCACAGACTCACCACACAGAGACACCCACAGACTCACCACACAGAGACACCCACAGACTCACCACACAGAGACACCCCACAGACTCACCACACAGAGACCCACAGACTCACCACACAGAGACCCACAGACTCACCACACAGAGACACCCCACAGACTCACCACACAGAGACCCACAGACTCACCACACAGAGACCCATAGACTCACCACACAGAGACCCACAGACTCACCACACAGAGACCCACAGACTCACCACACAGAGACACCCACAGACTCACCACACAGAGACACCCACAGACTCATCACACAGAGACACCCACAGACTCACCACACAGAGACACCCACAGACTCACCACACAGAGACACCCACAGACTCACCACACAGAGACACCCACAGACTCACCACACAGAGACACCCACAGACTCACCACACAGAGACACACAGACTCACCACACAGAGACACCCACAGACTCACCACACAGAGACACGCACAGACTCACCACACAGAGACCCACAGACTCACCACACAGAGACACGCACAGACTCACCACACAGAGACACCCACAGACTCACCACACAGAGACACCCACAGACTCACCACACAGAGACACACAGACTCACCACACAGAGACCCACAGACTCACCACACAGAGACACCCACAGACTCACCACACAGAGACCCATAGACTCACCACACAGAGACCCATAGACTCACCACACAGAGACCCATAGACTCACCACACAGAGACACCCACAGACTCACCACACAGAGACACCCACAGACTCACCACACAGAGACACCCCACAGACTCACCACATAGAGACCCACAGACTCACCACACAGACACCCACAGACTCACCACACAGAGACACCCACAGACTCACCACACAGAGAGACCCACAGACTCACCACACAGAGAGACCCACAGACTCACCACACAGAGACACCCACAGACTCACCACACAGAGACACCCACAGACTCACCACACAGAGACACCCACAGACTCAACACACAGAGTCCCTACAGACTCACCACACAGAGACACCTACAGACTCACCACAGAGAGACCCACAGACTCACCACACAGAGACACCCACAGACTCACCACACAGAGACACCCACAGACTCACCACACAGAGACACCCACAGACTCACCACACAGAGACACCCACAGACTCACCACACAGAGACACCCACAGACTCACCACACAGAGACACCCACAGACTCACCACACAGAGACACCCACAGACTCACCACACAGAGACCCACAGACTCACCACACAGACACCCACAGACTCACCACACAGAGACACCCACAGACTCACCACACAGAGACCCACAGACTCACCACACAGAGACACCCACAGACTCACCACACAGAGACACCCACAGACTCACCACACAGAGACACCCACAGACTCACCACACAGAGACCCACAGACTCACCACACAGACACCCACAGACTCACCACACAGTGACACCCACAGACTCACCACACAGAGACACCCACAGACTCACCACACAGAGACACCCACAGACTCACCACACAGAGACACCCACAGACTCACCACACAGAGACACCCACAGACTCACCACACAGAGACACCCACAGACTCACCACACAGAGACACACTGACTCACCACACAGAGACACCCACAGACTCACCACACAGAGACACCCACAGACTCACCACACAGAGACCCATAGACTCACCACACAGAGACCCATAGACTCACCACACAGAGACACTCACAGACTCACCACACAGAGACACCCACAGACTCACCACACAGAGACCCACAGACTCACCACACAGAGACCCACAGACTCACCACACAGAGACCCACAGACTCACCACACAGAGACACCCACAGACTCACCACACAGAGACCCACTGACTCACCACACAGAGACACCCACAGACTCACCACACAGAGACCCACTGACTCACCACACAGAGACCCACAGACTCACCACACAGAGACACCCACAGACTCACCACACAGAGACACCCACAGACTCACCACACAGAGACACCCACAGACTCACCACACAGAGACCCACAGACTCACCACACAGACACCCACAGACTCACCACACAGAGACACCCACAGACTCACCACACAGAGACCCACAGACTCACCACACAGAGACACCCACAGACTCACCACACAGAGACACCCACAGACTCACCACACAGAGACACCCACAGACTCACCACACAGAGACCCACAGACTCACCACACAGACACCCATAGACTCATAGAGTCACCACACAGACACCCATAGACTCATCACACAGAGACCCACAGACTCACCACACAGAGACACCCACAGACTCACCACACAGAGACACGCACAGACTCACCACACAGAGACACCCACAGACTCACCACACAGAGACCCACAGACTCACCACACAGAGACCCACAGATTCACCACACAGAGACACACAGACTCACTACACAGAGACCCACAGACTCACCACACAGAGACCCACAGACTCACCACACAGAGACACATAGACTCACCACACAGAGACCCACAGACTCACCACACAGAGACCCACATACTCACCACACAGAGACCCACAGACTCACCACACAGAGACCCACAGACTCACCACACAGAGACACACACAGACTCACCACACAGAGACACCCACAGACTCACCACACAGAGACACACAGACTCACCACACAGAGACACCCACAGACTCACCACACAGAGACACCCACAGACTCACCACACAGAGACACCCACAGACTCACCACACAGAGACACCCACAGACTCACCACACAGAGACACCCACAGACTCACCACACAGAGACACCCACAGACTCACCACACAGAGACCCACACAGACTCACCACACAGAGACACCCACAGACTCACCACACAGAGACACCCACAGACTCACCACACAGAGACACACAGACTCACCACACAGAGACCCACAGACTCACAACACAGAGACCCATAGACTCACCACACAGAGACACCCACAGACTCACCACACAGAGACACGCACAGACTCATCACACAGAGACCCACAGACTCACCACACAGAGACACCCACAGACTCACCACACAGAGACCCATAGACTCACCACACAGAGACCCACAGACTCACCACACAGAGACCCATAGACTCACCACACAGAGACACCCACAGACTCACCACACAGAGACACGCACAGACTCACCACACAGAGACCCACAGACTCACCACACAGAGACACCCACAGACTCACCACACAGAGACACCCACAGACTCACCACACAGAGACCCACAGACTCACCACACAGAGACCCACAGACTCACCACACAGACACCCACAGACTCACCACACAGAGACACCCACAGACTCACCACACAGAGACACCCACAGACTCACCACACAGACACCCACAGACTCACCACACAGAGACACCCACAGATTCACCACACAGACACCCACAGACTCACCACACAGAGACACCCACAGACTCACCACACAGAGACACCCACAGACTCACCACACAGAGACACCCACAGACTCACCACACAGAGACACGCACAGACTCACCACACAGAGACACGCACAGACTCACCACACAGAGACCCACAGACTCACCACACAGAGACACGCACAGACTCACCACACAGAGACACGCACAGACTCACCACACAGAGACACGCACAGACTCACCACACAGAGACCCACAGACTCACCACACAGAGACACGCACAGACTCACCACACAGAGACACGCACAGACTCACCACACAGAGACACGCACAGACTCACCACACAGAGACCCACAGACTCACCACACAGAGACACGCACAGACTCACCACACAGAGACACGCACAGACTCACCACACAGAGACACCCACAGACTCACCACACAGAGACCCACAGACTCATCACACAGAGACACCCACAGACTCACCACACAGACACCCACAGACTCACCACACAGAGACACCCACAGACTCACCACACAGAGACACCCACAGACTCACCACACAGAGACCCATAGACTCACCACACAGAGACACCCACAGACTCACCACACAGAGACACCCACAGACTCACCACACAGACCCACAGACTCACCACACAGAGACACCCACAGACTCACCACACAGAGACCCACAGACTCACCACACAGAGACCCACAGACTCACCACACAGAGACACACAGACTCACTACACAGAGACCCACAGACTCACCACACAGAGACACCCACAGACTCACCACACAGAGACACCCACAGACTCACCACACAGAGACACACACAGACTCACCACACAGAAACACCCACAGACTCACCACACAGAGACACCCACAGACTCACCACACAGAGACACCCACAGACTCACCACACAGAGACACCCACAGACTCACCACACAGAGACACCCACAGACTCACCACACAGAGACACCCACAGACTCACCACACAGAGACCCATAGACTCACCACACAGAGACCCACAGACTCATCACACAGAGACCCACAGACTCACCACACAGAGACCCACAGACTCACCACACAGAGACACCCACAGACTCACCACACAGAGACACCCACAGACTCACCACACAGAGACCCATAGACTCACCACACAGAGACACCCACAGACTCACCACACAGAGACACGCACAGACTCACCACACAGAGACACCCACAGACTCACCACACAGAGACCCACAGACTCACCACACAGAGACCCACAGATTCACCACACAGAGACACACAGACTCACTACACAGAGACCCACAGACTCACCACACAGAGACCCACAGACTCACCACACAGAGACACGCACAGACTCACCACACAGAGACACCCACAGACTCACCACACAGAGACACGCACAGACTCACCACACAGAGACACGCACAGACTCACCACACAGAGACACGCATAGACTCACCACACAGAGACACGCACAGACTCACCACACAGAGACACGCACAGACTCACCACACAGAGACACGCACAGACTCACCACACAGAGACCCACAGACTCACCACACAGAGACACGCACAGACTCACCACACAGAGACACGCACAGACTCACCACACAGAGACACGCACAGACTCACCACACAGAGACCCACAGACTCACCACACAGAGACACGCACAGACTCACCACACAGAGACACGCACAGACTCACCACACAGAGACACCCACAGACTCACCACACAGAGACCCACAGACTCATCACACAGAGACACCCACAGACTCACCACACAGACACCCACAGACTCGCCACACAGAGACACCCACAGACTCACCACACAGAGACACCCACAGACTCACCACACAGAGACCCATAGACTCACCACACAGAGACACCCACAGACTCACCACACAGAGACACCCACAGACTCACCACACAGACCCACAGACTCACCACACAGAGACACCCACAGACTCACCACACAGAGACCCACAGACTCACCACACAGAGACCCACAGACTCACCACACAGAGACACACAGACTCACTACACAGAGACCCACAGACTCACCACACAGAGACACCCACAGACTCACCACACAGAGACACCCACAGACTCACCACACAGAGACACACACAGACTCACCACACAGAAACACCCACAGACTCACCACACAGAGACACCCACAGACTCACCACACAGAGACACCCACAGACTCACCACACAGAGACACCCACAGACTCACCACACAGAGACACCAACAGACTCACCACACAGAGACACCCACAGACTCACCACACAGAGACCCATAGACTCACCACACAGAGACCCACAGACTCATCACACAGAGACCCACAGACTCACCACACAGAGACCCACAGACTCACCACACAGAGACACCCACAGACTCACCACACAGAGACACCCACAGACTCACCACACAGAGACCCATAGACTCACCACACAGAGACACCCACAGACTCACCACACAGAGACACGCACAGACTCACCACACAGAGACACCCACAGACTCACCACACAGAGACCCACAGACTCACCACACAGAGACCCACAGATTCACCACACAGAGACACACAGACTCACTACACAGAGACCCACAGACTCACCACACAGAGACCCACAGACTCACCACACAGAGACACATAGACTCACCACACAGAGACCCACAGACTCACCACACAGAGACCCACATACTCACCACACAGAGACCCACAGACTCACCACACAGAGACCCACAGACTCACCACACAGAGACACACACAGACTCACCACACAGAGACACCCACAGACTCACCACACAGAGACACACAGACTCACCACACAGAGACACCCACAGACTCACCACACAGAGACACCCACAGACTCACCACACAGAGACACCCACAGACTCACCACACAGAGACACCCACAGACTCACCACACAGAGACACCCACAGACTCACCACACAGAGACACCCACAGACTCACCACACAGAGACCCACACAGACTCACCACACAGAGACACCCACAGACTCACCACACAGAGACACCCACAGACTCACCACACAGAGACACACAGACTCACCACACAGAGACCCACAGACTCACCACACAGAGACCCATAGACTCACCACACAGAGACACCCACAGACTCACCACACAGAGACACGCACAGACTCATCACACAGAGACCCACAGACTCACCACACAGAGACACCCACAGACTCACCACACAGAGACCCATAGACTCACCACACAGAGACCCACAGACTCACCACACAGAGACCCATAGACTCACCACACAGAGACACCCACAGACTCACCACACAGAGACACCCACAGACTCACCACACAGAGACACGCACAGACTCACCACACAGAGACCCACAGACTCACCACACAGAGACACCCACAGACTCACCACACAGAGACACCCACAGACTCACCACACAGAGACCCACAGACTCACCACACAGAGACCCACAGACTCACCACACAGACACCCACAGACTCACCACACAGAGACACCCACAGACTCACCACACAGAGACACCCACAGACTCACCACACAGACACCCACAGACTCACCACACAGAGACACCCACAGACTCACCACACAGACACCCACAGACTCACCACACAGAGACACCCACAGACTCACCACACAGAGACACCCACAGACTCACCACACAGAGACACCCACAGACTCACCACACAGAGACACGCACAGACTCACCACACAGAGACACGCACAGACTCACCACACAGAGACCCACAGACTCACCACACAGAGACACGCACAGACTCACCACACAGAGACACGCACAGACTCACCACACAGAGACACGCACAGACTCACCACACAGAGACCCACAGACTCACCACACAGAGACACGCACAGACTCACCACACAGAGACACGCACAGACTCACCACACAGAGACACGCACAGACTCGCCACACAGAGACCCACAGACTCACCACACAGAGACACGCACAGACTCACCACACAGAGACACGCACAGACTCACCACACAGAGACACCCACAGACTCACCACACAGAGACCCACAGACTCATCACACAGAGACACCCACAGACTCACCACACAGACACCCACAGACTCACCACACAGAGACACCCACAGACTCACCACACAGAGACACCCACAGACTCACCACACAGAGACCCATAGACTCACCACACAGAGACACCCACAGACTCACCACACAGAGACACCCACAGACTCACCACACAGACCCACAGACTCACCACACAGAGACACCCACAGACTCACCACACAGAGACCCACAGACTCACCACACAGAGACCCACAGACTCACCACACAGAGACACACAGACTCACTACACAGAGACCCACAGACTCACCACACAGAGACACCCACAGACTCACCACACAGAGACACCCACAGACTCACCACACAGAGACACACACAGACTCACCACACAGAAACACCCACAGACTCACCACACAGAGACACCCACAGACTCACCACACAGAGACACCCACAGACTCACCACACAGAGACACCCACAGACTCACCACACAGAGACACCCACAGACTCACCACACAGAGACACCCACAGACTCACCACACAGAGACCCATAGACTCACCACACAGAGACCCACAGACTCATCACACAGAGACCCACAGACTCACCACACAGAGACCCACAGACTCACCACACAGAGACACCCACAGACTCACCACACAGAGACACCCACAGACTCACCACACAGAGACCCATAGACTCACCACACAGAGACACCCACAGACTCACCACACAGAGACACCCACAGACTCACCACACAGAGACACCCACAGACTCACCACACAGAGACCCACAGACTCACCACACAGAGACCCACAGACTCACCACACAGAGACACCCACAGACTCACCACACAGAGACACCCACAGACTCACCACACAGAGACCCACAGACTCACCACACAGAGACCCACAGATTCACCACACAGAGACACACAGACTCACTACACAGAGACCCACAGACTCACCACACAGAGACCCACAGACTCACCACACAGAGACACATAGACTCACCACACAGAGACCCACAGACTCACCACACAGAGACCCACATACTCACCACACAGAGACCCACAGACTCACCACACAGAGACCCACAGACTCACCACACAGAGACACACACAGACTCACCACACAGAGACACCCACAGACTCACCACACAGAGACACACAGACTCACCACACAGAGACACCCACAGACTCACCACACAGAGACACCCACAGACTCACCACACAGAGACACCCACAGACTCACCACACAGAGACACCCACAGACTCACCATACAGAGACACCCACAGACTCACCACACAGAGACACCCACAGACTCACCACACAGAGACCCACACAGACTCACCACACAGAGACACCCACAGACTCACCACACAGAGACACCCACAGACTCACCACACAGAGACACACAGACTCACCACACAGAGACACCCACAGACTCACCACACAGAGACACCCACAGACTCACCACACAGAGACACCCACAGACTCACCACACAGAGACCCACAGACTCACCACACAGAGACACCCACAGACTCACCACACAGAGACACCCACAGACTCACCACACAGAGACACCCACAGACTCACCACACAGAGACACCCACAGACTCACCACACAGAGACACCCACAGACTCACCACACAGAGACACCCACAGACTCACCACACAGAGACACCCACAGACTCACCACACAGAGACCCATAGACTCACCACACAGAGACCCACAGGCTCATCACACAGAGACCCACAGACTCACCACACAGAGACCCACAGACTCACCACACAGAGACACCCACAGACTCACCACACAGAGACACCCACAGACTCACCACACAGAGACCCATAGACTCACCACACAGAGACACCCACAGACTCACCACACAGAGACCCACAGACTCACCACACAGAGACCCACAGACTCACCACACAGAGACACACAGACTCACTACACAGAGACCCACAGACTCACCACACAGAGACCCACAGACTCACCACACAGAGACACATAGACTCACCACACAGAGACCCACAGACTCACCACACAGAGACCCACATACTCACCACACAGAGACCCACAGACTCACCACACAGAGACCCACAGACTCACCACACAGAGACACACACAGACTCACCACACAGAGACACCCACAGACTCACCACACAGAGACACACAGACTCACCACACAGAGACACCCACAGACTCACCACACAGAGACACCCACAGACTCACCACACAGAGACACCCACAGACTCACCACACAGAGACACCCACAGACTCACCACACAGAGACACCCACAGACTCACCACACAGAGACACCCACAGACTCACCACACAGAGACCCACACAGACTCACCACACAGAGACACCCACAGACTCACCACACAGAGACACCCACAGACTCACCACACAGAGACACACAGACTCACCACACAGAGACACCCACAGACTCACCACACAGAGACACCCACAGACTCACCACACAGAGACACCCACAGACTCACCACACAGAGACCCACAGACTCACCACACAGAGACACCCACAGACTCACCACACAGAGACACCCACAGACTCACCACACAGAGACACCCACAGACTCACCACACAGAGACACCCACAGACTCACCACACAGAGACACCCACAGACTCACCACACAGAGACCCACAGACTCACCACACAGAGACACCCACAGACTCACCACACAGAGACACCCACAGACTCACCACACAGAGACACACAGACTCACCACACAGAGACACCCACAGACTCACCACACAGAGACACCCACAGACTCACCACACAGAGACACCCACAGACTCACCACACAGAGACACCCACAGACTCACCACACAGAGACACCCACAGACTCACCACACAGAGACACCCACAGACTCACCACACAGAGACCCACACAGACTCACCACACAGAGACACCCACAGACTCACCACACAGAGACACCCACAGACTCACCACACAGAGACACCCACAGACTCACCACACAGAGACACCCACAGACTCACCACACAGAGACACCCACAGACTCACCACACAGAGACACCCACAGACTCACCACACAGAGACACCCACAGACTCACCACACAGAGACACCCACAGACTCACCACACAGAGACACCCACAGACTCACCACACAGAGACCCACACAGACTCACCACACAGAGACACCCACAGACTCACCACACAGAGACACCCACAGACTCACCACACAGAGACACCCACAGACTCACCACACAGAGACCCACAGACTCACCACACAGAGACCCACAGACTCACCACACAGAGACACCCACAGACTCACCACACAGAGACACCCACAGACTCACCACACAGAGACACCCACAGACTCACCACACAGAGACACGCACAGACTCACCACACAGAGACACCCACAGACTCACCACACAGAGACACCCACAGACTCACCACACAGAGACACGCACAGACTCACCACACAGAGACACGCACAGACTCACCACACAGAGACACGCACAGACTCACCACACAGAGATACCCACAGACTCACCACACAGAGACACGCACAGACTCACCACACAGAGACACGCACAGACTCACCACACAGAGACACCCACAGACTCACCACACAGAGACACCCACAGACTCACCACACAGAGACACCCACAGACTCACCACACAGAGACACCCACAGACTCACCACACAGAGACCCACAGACTCACCACACAGAGACCCACAGACTCACCACACAGAGACACCCACAGACTCACCACACAGAGACACCCACAGACTCACCACACAGAGACACCCACAGACTCACCACACAGAAACACCCACAGACTCACCACACAGAGACACACAGACTCACCACACAGAGACACCCACAGACTCACCACACAGAGACACCCACAGACTCACCACACAGAGACACCCACAGACTCACCACACAGAGACACCCACAGACTCACCACACAGAGACACCCACAGACTCACCACACAGAGACACCCACAGACTCACCACACAGAGACCCACACAGACTCACCACACAGAGACACCCACAGACTCACCACACAGAGACACCCACAGACTCACCACACAGAGACACCCACAGACTCACCACACAGAGACACACAGACTCACCACACAGAGACACCCACAGACTCACCACACAGAGACACCCACAGACTCACCACACAGAGACACCCACAGACTCACCACACAGAGACACCCACAGACTCACCACACAGAGACACCCACAGACTCACCACACAGAGACACCCACAGACTCACCACACAGAGACCCACACAGACTCACCACACAGAGACACCCACAGACTCACCACACAGAGACACCCACAGACTCACCACACAGAGACACCCACAGACTCACCACACAGAGACCCACAGACTCACCACACAGAGACCCACAGACTCACCACACAGAGACACCCACAGACTCACCACACAGAGACACCCACAGACTCACCACACAGAGACACCCACAGACTCACCACACAGAGACACGCACAGACTCACCACACAGAGACACCCACAGACTCACCACACAGAGACACCCACAGACTCACCACACAGAGACACGCACAGACTCACCACACAGAGACACGCACAGACTCACCACACAGAGACACGCACAGACTCACCACACAGAGACACCCACAGACTCACCACACAGAGACACCCACAGACTCACCACACAGAGACACGCACAGACTCACCACACAGAGACACGCACAGACTCACCACACAGAGACACCCACAGACTCACCACACAGAGACACGCACAGACTCACCACACAGAGACACGCACAGACTCACCACACAGAGACACGCATAGACTCACCACACAGAGACACGCACAGACTCACCACACAGAGACCCACAGACTCACCACACAGAGACCCACAGACTCACCACACAGAGACCCACAGACTCACCACACAGAGACACCCACAGACTCACCACACAGAGACACGCACAGACTCACCACACAGAGACCCACAGACTCACCACAAAGAGACCCACAGACTCACCACACAGAGACACGTACAGACTCACCACACAGAGACCCACAGACTCACCACACAGAGACCCACAGACTCACCACACAGAGACCCACAGACTCACCACACAGACACCCACAGACTCACCACACAGAGACCCACAGACTCACCACACAGAGACACCCACAGACTCACCACACAGAGACACCCACAGACTCACCACACAGAGACACCCACAGACTCACCACACAGAGACCCACAGACTCACCACACAGAGACACACAGACTCACCACACAGAGACCCACAGACTCACCACACAGAGACCCACAGACTCACACAGAGACTCACAGACTCACCACACAGAGACCCACAGACTCACCACACAGAGACACGCACAGACTCACCACACAGAGACACACAGACTCACCACACAGAGACACCCACAGACTCACCACACAGAGACACCCACAGACTCACCACACAGAGACACACAGACTCACCACACAGAGACCCACAGACTCACCACACAGACACCCACAGACTCACCACACAGAGACCCACAGACTCACCACACAGAGACACACAGACTCACCACACAGAGACCCACAGACTCACCACACAGAGACCCACAGACTCACACAGAGACCCACAGACTCACCACACAGAGACCCACAGACTCACCACACAGAGACACGCACAGACTCACCACACAGAGACACACAGACTCACCACACAGAGACACCCACAGACTCACCACACAGAGACACCCACAGACTCACCACACAGAGACCCACAGACTCACCACACAGAGACCCACAGACTCACCACACAGAGACCCACAGACTCACCACACAGAGACCCACAGACTCACCACACAGAGACACCCACAGACTCATCACACAGAGACCCATAGACTCACCACGCAGACACCCACAGACTCAAACAGAGACCCACAGACTCACCACACAGAGACCCACAGACTCACCACACAGAGACACGCACAGACTCACCACACAGAGACACCCACAGACTCACCACACAGAGACACGCACAGACTCACCACACAGAGACACCCACAGACTCACCACACAGAGACACCCACAGACTCACCACACAGAGACACGCACAGACTCACCACACAGAGACACGCACAGACTCACCACACAGAGACACGCACAGACTCACCACACAGAGACACCCACAGACTCACCACACAGAGACACCCACAGACTCACCACACAGAGACACGCACAGACTCACCACACAGAGACACGCACAGACTCACCACACAGAGACACCCACAGACTCACCACACAGAGACACGCACAGACTCACCACACAGAGACACGCACAGACTCACCACACAGAGACACGCATAGACTCACCACACAGAGACACGCACAGACTCACCACACAGAGACCCACAGACTCACCACACAGAGACCCACAGACTCACCACACAGAGACCCACAGACTCACCACACAGAGACACCCACAGACTCACCACACAGAGACACGCACAGACTCACCATACAGAGACCCACAGACTCACCACAAAGAGACCCACAGACTCACCACACAGAGACACGTACAGACTCACCACACAGAGACCCACAGACTCACCACACAGACACCCACAGACTCACCACACAGAGACCCACAGACTCACCACACAGAGACACCCACAGACTCACCACACAGAGACACCCACAGACTCACCACACAGAGACACCCACAGACTCACCACACAGAGACCCACAGACTCACCACACAGAGACACACAGACTCACCACACAGAGACCCACAGACTCACCACACAGAGACCCACAGACTCACACAGAGACCCACAGACTCACCACACAGAGACCCACAGACTCACCACACAGAGACACGCACAGACTCACCACACAGAGACACACAGACTCACCACACAGAGACACCCACAGACTCACCACACAGAGACACCCACAGACTCACCACACAGAGACACACAGACTCACCACACAGAGACCCACAGACTCACCACACAGACACCCACAGACTCACCACACAGAGACCCACAGACTCACCACACAGAGACACACAGACTCACCACACAGAGACCCACAGACTCACCACACAGAGACCCACAGACTCACACAGAGACCCACAGACTCACCACACAGAGACCCACAGACTCACCACACAGAGACACGCACAGACTCACCACACAGAGACACACAGACTCACCACACAGAGACACCCACAGACTCACCACACAGAGACACCCACAGACTCACCACACAGAGACCCACAGACTCACCACACAGAGACCCACAGACTCACCACACAGAGACCCACAGACTCACCACACAGAGACCCACAGACTCACCACACAGAGACACCCACAGACTCATCACACAGAGACCCATAGACTCACCACGCAGACACCCACAGACTCACCACATAGAGACCCACAGACTCACCACACAGAGACACGCACAGACTCACCACACAGAGACACGCACAGACTCACCACACAGAGACACGCACAGACTCACCACACAGAGACACGCACAGACTCACCACACAGAGACACCCACAGACTCACCACACAGAGACACGCACAGACTCACCACACAGAGACACGCACAGACTCACCACACAGAGACCCACACACTCACCACACAGAGACCCATAGACTCACCACACAGAGACACCCACAGACTCACCACACAGAGACACCCACAGACTCACCACACAGAGACCCACAGACTCACCACACAGAGACCCACAGACTCACCACACAGAGACACGCACAGACTCACCACACAGAGACACGCACAGACTCACCACACAGAGACCCACACACTCACCACACAGAGACCCATAGACTCACCACACAGAGACACCCACAGACTCACCACACAGAGACCCACAGACTCACCACACAGACACGCACAGACTCACCACACAGAGACACCCATAGACTCACCACACAGAGACACGCACAGACTCACCACACAGAGACACGCACAGACTCACCACACAGAGACCCACACACTCACCACACAGAGACCCATAGACTCACCACACAGAGACACCCACAGACTCACCACACAGAGACCCACAGACTCACCACACAGACACGCACAGACTCACCACACAGAGACACCCATAGACTCACCACACAGAGACCCACAGACTCACCACACAGAGACCCACAGACTCACCACACAGAGACACCCACAGACTCACCACACAGAGACACCCACAGACTCACCACACAGAGACACCCACAGACTCACCACACAGAGACCCACAGACTCACCACACAGAGACCCACAGACTCACCACACAGAGACACGCACAGACTCACCACACAGAGACACGCACAGACTCACCACACAGAGACCCACACACTCACCACACAGAGACCCATAGACTCACCACACAGAGACACCCACAGACTCACCACACAGAGACACCCACAGACTCACCACACAGAGACCCACAGACTCACCACACAGACACGCACAGACTCACCACACAGAGACACCCATAGACTCACCACACAGAGACACGCACAGACTCACCACACAGAGACACGCACAGACTCACCACACAGAGACCCACACACTCACCACACAGAGACCCATAGACTCACCACACAGAGACACCCACAGACTCACCACACAGAGACCCACAGACTCACCACACAGACACGCACAGACTCACCACACAGAGACACCCATAGACTCACCACACAGAGACCCACAGACTCACCACACAGAGACCCACAGACTCACCACACAGAGACACCCACAGACTCACCACACAGAGACACCCACAGACTCACCACACAGAGACACCCACAGACTCACCACACAGAGACACCCACAGACTCACCACACAGAGACACCCACAGACTCACCACACAGAGACACGCACAGACTCACCACACAGAGACACACAGACTCACCACACAGAGACACCCACAGACTCACCACACAGAGACACCCACAGACTCACCACACAGAGACACCCACAGACTCACCACACAGAGACCCACAGACTCACCACACAGAGACCGACAGACTCACCACACAGAGACACCCACAGACTCACCACACAGAGACACCCACAGACTCACCACACAGAGACACCCACAGACTCACCACACAGAGACACGCACAGACTCACCACACAGAGACACCCACAGACTCACCACACAGAGACACGCACAGACTCACCACACAGAGACACCCACAGACTCACCACACAGAGACACCCACAGACTCACCACACAGAGACACCCACAGACTCACCACACAGAGACACCCACAGACTCACCACACAGAGACCCACAGACTCACCACACAGAGACCGACAGACTCACCACACAGAGACCCACAGACTCACCACACAGAGACCCACAGACTCACCACACAGAGACACCCACAGACTCACCACACAGAGACCCACAGACTCACCACACAGAGACACCCACAGACTCACCACACAGAGACACCCACAGACTCACCACACAGAGACCCACAGACTCACCACACAGAGACCGACAGACTCACCACACAGAGACCCACAGACTCACCACACAGAGACCCACAGACTCACCACACAGAGACACCCACAGACTCACCACACAGAGACCCACAGACTCACCACACAGAGACACCCACAGACTCACCACACAGAGACCCACAGACTCACCACACAGAGACACCCACAGACTCACCACACGGAGACACCCACAGACTCACCACACAGAGACACGCACAGACTCACCACACAGAGACACGCACAGACTCACCACACAGAGACCCACAGACTCACCACACAGAGACCCACAGACTCACCACACAGAGACCCACAGACTCACCACACAGAGACACGCATAGACTCACCACACAGACACCCACAGACTCACCACACAGAGACACACAGACTCACCACACAGAGACACACAGACTCACCACACAGAGACACCCACAGACTCACCACACAGAGACCCACAGACTCACCACACAGAGACACACAGACTCACCACACAGAGACACCCACAGACTCACCACACAGAGACCCACAGACTCACCACACAGAGACACCCACAGACTCACCACACAGAGACACCCACAGACTCACCACACAGAGACACCCACAGACTCACCACACAGAGACCCACAGACTCACCACACAGAGACACCCACAGACTCACCACACAGAGACACCCACAGACTCACCACACAGAGACACACAGACTCACCACACAGAGACCCACAGACTCACCACACAGAGACACGCATAGACTCACCACACAGAGACACGCATAGACTCACCACACAGACACCCACAGACTCACCACACAGAGACACACAGACTCACCACACAGAGACACCCACAGACTCACCACACAGAGACCCACAGACTCACCACACAGAGACACACAGACTCACCACACAGAGACACCCACAGACTCACCACACAGAGACCCACAGACTCACCACACAGAGACCCACAGACTCACCACACAGAGACACCCACAGACTCACCACACAGAGACACCCACAGACTCACCACACAGAGACCCACAGACTCACCACACAGAGACCCACAGACTCACCACACAGAGACACCCACAGACTCACCACACAGAGACACACAGACTCACCACACAGAGACCCACAGACTCACCACACAGAGACACCTACAGACTCATCACATAGAGACCCACAGACTCACCACACAGAGACCCACAGACTCACCACACAGACACCCACAGACTCACCACACAGAGACACCCACAGACTCACCACACAGAGACCCACAGACTCACCACACAGAGACCCACAGACTCACCACACAGACACCCACAGACTCACCACACAGAGACCCACAGACTCACCACACAGACACCCACAGACTCACCACACAGACACCCACAGACTCACCACACAGACACCCACAGACTCATCACACAGACACCCACAGACTCACCACACAGAGACCCACAGACTCACCACACAGAGACCCACAGACTCACTACACAGAGACCCACAGACTCACCAAACAGAGACCCACAGACCCACCACACAGAGATCCACGGACTCACCACACACACCCACAGACTCACCACACAGAGACCCACAGACTCACCACACAGAGACACCCACAGACTCACCACACATAGACCCACAGACTCACCACACAGAGACCCACAGACTCACCACACAGAGACACACACAGACTCACCACACAGAGACCCACAGACTCACCACACAGAGACACGCATAGACTCACCACACAGACACCCACAGACTCACCACACAGAGACACACAGACTCACCACACAGAGACACACAGACTCACCACACAGAGACACCCACAGACTCACCACACAGAGACCCACAGACTCACCACACAGAGACCCACAGACTCACCACACAGAGACACCCACAGACTCACCACACAGAGACACCCACAGACTCACCACACAGAGACACCCACAGACTCACCACACAGAGACACCCACAGACTCACCACACAGAGACACCCACAGACTCACCACACAGAGACCCATAGACTCACCACACAGAGACACACAGACTCACCACACAGAGACCCACAGACTCACCACACAGAGACCCACAGACTCACCACACAGAGACACACACAGACTCACCACACAGAGACCCACAGACTCACCACACAGAGACACGCATAGACTCACCACACAGACACCCACAGACTCACCACACAGAGACACACAGACTCACCACACAGAGACACACAGACTCACCACACAGAGACACCCACAGACTCACCAAACAGAGACCCACAGACTCACCACACAGAGACCCACAGACTCACCACACAGAGACACCCACAGACTCACCACACAGAGACACCCACACACTCACCACACAGAGACACCCACAGACTCACCACACAGAGACACCCACAGACTCACCACACAGAGACACCCACAGACTCACCACACAGAGACACCCACAGACTCACCACACAGAGACCCACAGACTCACCACACAGAGACCCATAGACTCACCACACAGAGACACACAGACTCACCACACAGAGACCCACAGACTCACCACACAGAGACCCACAGACTCACCACACAGAGACACCCACAGACTCACCACACAGAGACCCACAGACTCACCACACAGAGACCCACAGACTCACCACACAGAGACACACAGACTCACCACACAGAGACACCCACAGACTCACCACACAGAGACCCATAGACTCACCACACAGAGACACCCAAAGACTCACCACACAGAGACCCACAGACTCACCACACAGAGACACCCACAGACTCACCACACAGAGACCCACAGACTCACCACACAGAGACCCACAGACTCACCACACAGAGGCACACAGACTCACCACACAGAGACCCACAGACTCACCACACAGAGACCCGCAGAATCACCACACAGAGACCCACAGACTCACCACACAGAGACCCACAGACTCACCACACAGAGACTCACAGACTCACCACACAGAGACCCACAGACTCACCACACAGAGACACCCACAGACTCACCACACAGAGACACACAGACTCACCACACAGAGACCCACAGACTCACCACACAGACACCCACAGACTCACCACACAGAGACCCACAGACTCACCACACAGAGACACACAGACTCACCACACAGAGACCCACAGACTCACCACACAGAGACCCACAGACTCACACAGAGACCCACAGACTCACCACACAGAGACCCACAGACTCACCACACAGAGACACGCACAGACTCACCACACAGAGACACACAGACTCACCACACAGAGACACCCACAGACTCACCACACAGAGACACCCACAGACTCACCACACAGAGACCCACAGACTCACCACACAGAGACCCACAGACTCACCACACAGAGACCCACAGACTCACCACACAGAGACCCACAGACTCACCACACAGAGACACCCACAGACTCATCACACAGAGACCCATAGACTCACCACGCAGACACCCACAGACTCACCACATAGAGACCCACAGACTCACCACACAGAGACACGCACAGACTCACCACACAGAGACACGCACAGACTCACCACACAGAGACACGCACAGACTCACCACACAGAGACACGCACAGACTCACCACACAGAGACACCCACAGACTCACCACACAGAGACACGCACAGACTCACCACACAGAGACACGCACAGACTCACCACACAGAGACCCACACACTCACCACACAGAGACCCATAGACTCACCACACAGAGACACCCACAGACTCACCACACAGAGACACCCACAGACTCACCACACAGAGACCCACAGACTCACCACACAGAGACCCACAGACTCACCACACAGAGACACGCACAGACTCACCACACAGAGACACGCACAGACTCACCACACAGAGACCCACACACTCACCACACAGAGACCCATAGACTCACCACACAGAGACACCCACAGACTCACCACACAGAGACCCACAGACTCACCACACAGACACGCACAGACTCACCACACAGAGACACCCATAGACTCACCACACAGAGACACGCACAGACTCACCACACAGAGACACGCACAGACTCACCACACAGAGACCCACACACTCACCACACAGAGACCCATAGACTCACCACACAGAGACACCCACAGACTCACCACACAGAGACCCACAGACTCACCACACAGACACGCACAGACTCACCACACAGAGACACCCATAGACTCACCACACAGAGACCCACAGACTCACCACACAGAGACCCACAGACTCACCACACAGAGACACCCACAGACTCACCACACAGAGACACCCACAGACTCACCACACAGAGACACCCACAGACTCACCACACAGAGACCCACAGACTCACCACACAGAGACCCACAGACTCACCACACAGAGACACGCACAGACTCACCACACAGAGACACGCACAGACTCACCACACAGAGACCCACACACTCACCACACAGAGACCCATAGACTCACCACACAGAGACACCCACAGACTCACCACACAGAGACCCACAGACTCACCACACAGACACGCACAGACTCACCACACAGAGACACCCATAGACTCACCACACAGAGACACGCACAGACTCACCACACAGAGACACGCACAGACTCACCACACAGAGACCCACACACTCACCACACAGAGACCCATAGACTCACCACACAGAGACACCCACAGACTCACCACACAGAGACCCACAGACTCACCACACAGACACGCACAGACTCACCACACAGAGACACCCATAGACTCACCACACAGAGACCCACAGACTCACCACACAGAGACCCACAGACTCACCACACAGAGACACCCACAGACTCACCACACAGAGACACCCACAGACTCACCACACAGAGACACCCACAGACTCACCACACAGAGACCCACAGACTCACCACACAGAGACCCACAGACTCACCACACAGAGACACCCACAGACTCACCACACAGAGACCCACAGACTCACCACACAGAGACACGCACAGACTCACCACACAGAGACACCCACAGACTCACCACACAGAGACCCACAGACTCACCACACAGAGACCCACAGACTCACCACACAGAGACACGCACAGACTCACCACACAGAGACACCCACAGACTCACCACACAGAGACACCCACAGACTCACCACACAGAGACACCCACAGACTCACCACACAGAGACACCCACAGACTCACCACACAGAGACACACAGACTCAACACACAGAGACACACAGACTCACCACACAGAGACACACAGACTCACCACACAGAGACACCCACAGACTCACCACACAGAGACACCCACAGACTCACCACACAGAGACACCCACAGACTCACCACACAGAGACACCCACAGACTCACCACACAGAGACACCCACAGACTCACCACACAGAGACACGCACAGACTCACCACACAGAGACACACAGACTCACCACACAGAGACACCCACAGACTCACCACACAGAGACACCCACAGACTCACCACACAGAGACACCCACAGACTCACCACACAGAGACCCACAGACTCACCACACAGAGACCGACAGACTCACCACACAGAGACACCCACAGACTCACCACACAGAGACACCCACAGACTCACCACACAGAGACACCCACAGACTCACCACACAGAGACACGCACAGACTCACCACACAGAGACACCCACAGACTCACCACACAGAGACACGCACAGACTCACCACACAGAGACACCCACAGACTCACCACACAGAGACACCCACAGACTCACCACACAGAGACACCCACAGACTCACCACACAGAGACACCCACAGACTCACCACACAGAGACCCACAGACTCACCACACAGAGACCGACAGACTCACCACACAGAGACCCACAGACTCACCACACAGAGACCCACAGACTCACCACACAGAGACACCCACAGACTCACCACACAGAGACCCACAGACTCACCACACAGAGACACCCACAGACTCACCACACAGAGACACCCACAGACTCACCACACAGAGACCCACAGACTCACCACACAGAGACCGACAGACTCACCACACAGAGACCCACAGACTCACCACACAGAGACCCACAGACTCACCACACAGAGACACCCACAGACTCACCACACAGAGACCCACAGACTCACCACACAGAGACACCCACAGACTCACCACACAGAGACCCACAGACTCACCACACAGAGACACCCACAGACTCACCACACGGAGACACCCACAGACTCACCACACAGAGACACGCACAGACTCACCACACAGAGACACGCACAGACTCACCACACAGAGACCCACAGACTCACCACACAGAGACCCACAGACTCACCACACAGAGACCCACAGACTCACCACACAGAGACACGCATAGACTCACCACACAGACACCCACAGACTCACCACACAGAGACACACAGACTCACCACACAGAGACACACAGACTCACCACACAGAGACACCCACAGACTCACCACACAGAGACCCACAGACTCACCACACAGAGACACACAGACTCACCACACAGAGACACCCACAGACTCACCACACAGAGACCCACAGACTCACCACACAGAGACACCCACAGACTCACCACACAGAGACACCCACAGACTCACCACACAGAGACACCCACAGACTCACCACACAGAGACCCACAGACTCACCACACAGAGACACCCACAGACTCACCACACAGAGACACCCACAGACTCACCACACAGAGACACACAGACTCACCACACAGAGACCCACAGACTCACCACACAGAGACACGCATAGACTCACCACACAGAGACACGCATAGACTCACCACACAGACACCCACAGACTCACCACACAGAGACACACAGACTCACCACACAGAGACACCCACAGACTCACCACACAGAGACCCACAGACTCACCACACAGAGACACACAGACTCACCACACAGAGACACCCACAGACTCACCACACAGAGACCCACAGACTCACCACACAGAGACCCACAGACTCACCACACAGAGACACCCACAGACTCACCACACAGAGACACCCACAGACTCACCACACAGAGACCCACAGACTCACCACACAGAGACCCACAGACTCACCACACAGAGACACCCACAGACTCACCACACAGAGACACACAGACTCACCACACAGAGACCCACAGACTCACCACACAGAGACACCTACAGACTCATCACATAGAGACCCACAGACTCACCACACAGAGACCCACAGACTCACCACACAGACACCCACAGACTCACCACACAGAGACACCCACAGACTCACCACACAGAGACCCACAGACTCACCACACAGAGACCCACAGACTCACCACACAGACACCCACAGACTCACCACACAGAGACCCACAGACTCACCACACAGACACCCACAGACTCACCACACAGACACCCACAGACTCACCACACAGACACCCACAGACTCATCACACAGACACCCACAGACTCACCACACAGAGACCCACAGACTCACCACACAGAGACCCACAGACTCACTACACAGAGACCCACAGACTCACCAAACAGAGACCCACAGACCCACCACACAGAGATCCACGGACTCACCACACACACCCACAGACTCACCACACAGAGACCCACAGACTCACCACACAGAGACACCCACAGACTCACCACACATAGACCCACAGACTCACCACACAGAGACCCACAGACTCACCACACAGAGACACACACAGACTCACCACACAGAGACCCACAGACTCACCACACAGAGACACGCATAGACTCACCACACAGACACCCACAGACTCACCACACAGAGACACACAGACTCACCACACAGAGACACACAGACTCACCACACAGAGACACCCACAGACTCACCACACAGAGACCCACAGACTCACCACACAGAGACCCACAGACTCACCACACAGAGACACCCACAGACTCACCACACAGAGACACCCACAGACTCACCACACAGAGACACCCACAGACTCACCACACAGAGACACCCACAGACTCACCACACAGAGACACCCACAGACTCACCACACAGAGACCCATAGACTCACCACACAGAGACACACAGACTCACCACACAGAGACCCACAGACTCACCACACAGAGACCCACAGACTCACCACACAGAGACACACACAGACTCACCACACAGAGACCCACAGACTCACCACACAGAGACACGCATAGACTCACCACACAGACACCCACAGACTCACCACACAGAGACACACAGACTCACCACACAGAGACACACAGACTCACCACACAGAGACACCCACAGACTCACCACACAGAGACCCACAGACTCACCACACAGAGACCCACAGACTCACCACACAGAGACACCCACAGACTCACCACACAGAGACACCCACACACTCACCACACAGAGACACCCACAGACTCACCACACAGAGACACCCACAGACTCACCACACAGAGACACCCACAGACTCACCACACAGAGACACCCACAGACTCACCACACAGAGACCCACAGACTCACCACACAGAGACCCATAGACTCACCACACAGAGACACACAGACTCACCACACAGAGACCCACAGACTCACCACACAGAGACCCACAGACTCACCACACAGAGACACCCACAGACTCACCACACAGAGACCCACAGACTCACCACACAGAGACCCACAGACTCACCACACAGAGACACACAGACTCACCACACAGAGACACCCACAGACTCACCACACAGAGACCCATAGACTCACCACACAGAGACACCCAAAGACTCACCACACAGAGACCCACAGACTCACCACACAGAGACACCCACAGACTCACCACACAGAGACCCACAGACTCACCACACAGAGACCCACAGACTCACCACACAGAGGCACACAGACTCACCACACAGAGACCCACAGACTCACCACACAGAGACCCGCAGAATCACCACACAGAGACCCACAGACTCACCACACAGAGACCCACAGACTCACCACACAGAGACTCACAGACTCACCACACAGAGACCCACAGACTCACCACACAGAGACCCACAGACTCACCACACAGAGACCCACAGACTCACCACACAGACACCCACAGACTCACCACACAGAGACCCACAGACTCACCACACAGAGACACCCACAGACTCACCACACAGAGACCCACAGACTCACCACACAGAGACCCACAAACTCACTACACAGAGATCCACAGACTCACCACACAGAGACACCCACAGACTCGCCACACAGAGACCCACAGACTCACCACACAGAGACACCCACAGACTCACCACACAGAGACCCACAGACTCACCACACAGAGACCCACAGACTCACCACACAGAGATCCACAGACTCACCACACAGAGACACCCACAGACTCACCACACAGAGACCCACAGACTCACCACACAGAGACACCCACAGACTCACCACACAGAGACCCACAGACTCACCACACAGAGACCCACAGACTCACCACACAGAGACACCCACAGACTCTCGGAGTTATCGTTCTAAGCATCTCGTGGCGGCCATGCTGTGGACCGCCCCTCGTTCGCAGGTCGCCAACGGACGCGGAGGCCCGGGGACACGGAGACACGGGAACGGAGACACGGAGACACGGAGACACGGGAACGGAGACACGGGGACACGGACACACCGTGACGCGTGGACGCGGGGAGACGGAGAGACGGAGACACGGGGAGACGGAGAGACGGAGACACGGACACACGGACAAGCTGGGATGCGGGGAGATGGAGAGACGGAGACACGGGGAGACGGAGAGACGGAGACACGGGGAGACGGAGAGACGGAGACACGGGGAGACGGGGAGACGGAGACACGTGGAGACGGAGAGACGGAGACACGGGGAGACGGAGAGACGGAGACACGTGGAGACGGAGAGACGGAGACACGGGGAGACGGAGAGACGGAGACACGGGGAGACGGAGAGACGGAGACACGGGGAGACGGAGAGACGGAGACACGGGGAGACGGGGAGACGGAGACACGGGGAGACGAGGAGACGGAGACACGGGGAGACGGAGAGACGGAGACACGGGGAGACGGAGAGACGGAGACACGGGGAGACGGAGAGACGGAGACACGGGGAGACGGAGAGACGGAGACACGGGGAGACGGAGAGACAGAGACACGGGGAGACCGGCGCCCCTCCTGTTGTCGTCACTCGCTCCCGCGTCTCCAGGAGGGGGAGAACTCCTCGCGGGGTTCTCCTCTCGTCCCCGGCTGCTCCTCCCCTCCTTTGTCGCCGCCTCTGCCGCCTCCGCCGCCTCTCTCCGCTGCGTCGCCGTCGCCGTCGCCGTCCGACGAGGAGTGGGAGGAGCTCGAGGGGGACGAGGAGGGAGAGTGGGACCACGACCACGACCACGAGGAGGAGGAGGAGGAGGACGAGGAGGACGAGGAGCAGCAGGAGGAACTTCCCTGCGTGAGCCAAAATGGCGGCTGCGTGAGGAACGGTGAGACGGAGGAGGTGGTGGAGGCGGAGGAGGAGGAGGAGGAGGAGGAGGTGGTGGAGGCGGAGGAGGCGGAGATGGTGGAGGAGGTGGAGGAGGTGGAGGAGGCGGAGGAGGAGGCGGAGGCGGAGGAGGTGGAGGAGGAGGCGGAGGAGGCGGAGGAGGCGGCGGAGGCGGAGGAGGAGGCGGCGGAGGCGGCGGAGGCGGCGGAGGCGGTTCCTCTCCCCCACACCGCGGCCCTCCGCTCGCCATCCGCCAGCGGGCGGCGGCGGCGGCCCCGGGGCCCCCCCCCACCGCGTCGTCGCCTTCAGCGGGCGTCCTGCCCCCCGGCGCCCGGCCGCTCCGGCCCCGCGGAGCGGCCGGCCGAGAGCCGGGCCCGGCCGCGGACCGCCGCTGCCGCGGCCGCCGCGCCGACGAGTAGGAGCGGCGGGAGGCGGAGCAGGTGGAGGAGGAGCAGGAGCAGGAGGCGGGTGGACGAGCTGCTGCTGCTGGAGCTGAGGGCGGCGCGGGCGGGCAGCGACCGTCGGCTGGACGAGCTGCTGGCGCTGGGCCGCGAGGCGCTGGGCCTGCAGCGGGAGCAGGGCCAGGCCCAGGGCCGCCTGCTCGGGGTCCTGGAGGAGGTGGCGGGCGCCCTGGGGCGGGGACGCGGGGCGCCGTAGTCGCCCGGTGGCGACGTGCTCGTCGTTGTTGTTGTTGTCGTTGATGGTTTTATTACGTTGTTGACGTTGAGGGTTTAATTACGTTGTTGTTGTTGTTGTTGACGGTTTAATTACGTTGTTGTTGTTGTTAAGGGTTTTATTACGTTGTTGACGTTGTTGTTTTTGTTGAGGGTTTAATTACGTTGTTGTTGTTGTTGAGGGTTTGATTACATTGTTGTTGTAGTTGTTGAGGGTTTAATTACGTTGTTGACGTTGTTGTTGTTGTTGAGGGTTTGATTACGTTGTTGTTGTTGTTGACGTTGTTGTTGTTGAGGGTTTAATTACGTTGTTGTTGTTGTTAAGGGTTTTATTACGTTGTTGACGTTGTTTTTGTTGAGGGTTTAATTACGTTGTTGTTGTTGTTGTTGAGGGTTTGATTACATTGTTGTTGTAGTTGTTGAGGGTTTAATTACGTTGTTGACGTTGTTGTTGTTGTTGTTGAGGGTTTAATTACGTTGTTGACGTTGTTGTTGTTGAGGGTTTGATTACATTGTTGTTGTAGTTGTTGAGGGTTTAATTACGTTGTTGACGTTGTTGTTGTTGTTGAGGGTTTGATTACGTTGTTGTTGATGTTGTTGTTGTTGAGGGTTTAATTACGTTGTTGACGTTGTTGTTGTTGTTGTTGAGGGTTTAATTACGTTGTTGTTGTTGTTGAGGGTTTAATTACGTTGACGTTGTTGAGGGTTTATTTACATTGTTGTTGTTGTTGAGGGTTTAATTACGTTGTTGTTGTTGTTGAGGGTTTAATTACGTTGTTGTTGTTGTTGTTGAGGGTTTAATTACGTTGTTGTTGTTGTTGAGGGTTTAATTACGTTGTTGACGTTGTTGTTGAGGGTTTAATTACGTTGTTGTTGAGGGTTTAATTACGTTGTTGTTGAGGGTTTAATTACGTTGTTGTTGTTGTTGAGGGTTTAATTTTGTTTGGGCCGGGCGAGGTGAGTAAGATGGTGAGTTGGTGGTTGAGTTGGTGGGTGAGTAAGATGGTGAGTGGGTGAGTAAGATGGTGAGTGGTGAGTGGGTGGTTGAGTAAGATGGTGAGTGGGTGGTTGAGTGAGTGGGTGGTTGAATAAGATGGTGAGTGGGTGGTTGAGTGAGTGGGTGGTTGAGTAAGATGGGAGTGGGCGGCTGGGGGTAGTGGTAGTGGATGGAGTGAGTGAGTGAGTGGGTGGTTGAGTGAGTGGGTGGTTGAGTAAGATGGTGAGCGTGCAGCTGTAGCTATGGGTGGTTGAGTAAGATGGTGAGTGGGTGAGTAAGATGGTGAGTGGTGAGTGGGTGGTTGAGTGAGTGGGTGGTTGAGTAAGATGGTCAGTGGTCGGCTACATACGGCGCGAAAGGAGTTGGTGCGTACGGTGGCGGTGTGTACGTACGTTGGCGGTGTGTACGTACGCACGGTGGCGGTGTGTACGTACGTACAGTGGCGGTGTGTACGTACGTTGGCGGTGTGTATGTGCGTACGTTGGCGGTGTGTACGTACGCACGGTGGCGGTGTGTACGTACGTTGGCGGTGTGTACGCACGGTGGCGGTGTGTACGTACGTTGGCGGTGTGTACGTACGTTGGCGGTGTGTACGTGCGTTGGCGGTGTGTACGTACGTACGTTGGCGGTGTGTACGTACGTTGGCGGTGTGTACGTACGTACGTTGGCGGTGTGTACGTACGTTGGCGGTGTGTACGTACGTTGGCGGTGTGTACGTACGTTGGCGGTGTGTACGTACGTTGGCGGTGTGTACGTACGTTGGCGGTGTGTACGTACGTTGGCGGTGTGTACGTACGTACGTGCGGTGGCGGTGGACAAGTGAAGACGATGGCGATGGCACGACTCCTCAGAAATCCGGTCACGTGGTGCACGATGGAGGCTGCTTTTTGGGGTTAGGTCGCATGAATATAAAACGCGCCGTTAAAGCCGCCCGCCGACACGGCCACCGACACGGCCAACTCGTGTAAGGGTTGTGTCACGTGAACAGAACGTGTTGCCAATTCGTCACTAGTACAGCACTGGTGTGTAGTGTATAGTGTAGTGTAGTATACTAGTACAGCACTGGTGTATAGTGTGGTATACTAGTACAGCGCTAGTGTAGTGTATATAGTGTAGTGTGTAGTGTAGTATACTAGTACAGCACTAGTGTAGTGTATATAGTGTAGTGTATAGTGTAGTATACTAGTACAGCACTAGTGTAGTGTATATAGTGTAGTGTGTAGTGTAGTGTACTAGTACAGCACTAGTGTATAGTGTAGTGTACTAGTACAGCACTAGTGTAGTGTATAGTGTAGTATACTAGTACAGCTGTAGTGTATAGTGTAGTGTATAGTGTACTGTACTAGTACAGCACTAGTGTATAGTGTAGTGTACTAGTACAGCACTAGTGTAGTGTATATAGTGTAGTGTGTAGTGTAGTATACTAGTACAGCACTAGTGTAGTGTATATAGTGTAGTGTGTCGTGTAGTATACTAGTACAGCACTAGTGTAGTGTATATAGTGTAGTGTGTAGTGTAGTATACTAGTACAGCACTAGTGTAGTGTATATAGTGTAGTATACTAGTACAGCACTAGTGTATAGTGTAGTATACTAGTACAGCACTAGTGTATAGTGTAGTGTATAGTGTAGTGTATAGTGTAGTATACTAGTACAACACTAGTGTATAGTGTAGTGTATAGTGTAGTATACTAGTACAGCACTAGTGTATAGTGTTGTGTATAGTGTAGTATGTAGTGTATAGTGTATTGTATAGTAGTGTATTGTGTAGTGTATAGTGTCATAGTGTATAGTGTAGTAGTGTATAGTGTAGTATACTAGTACAGCATTAGTGTGTAGTGTAGTGTATAGTAGTGTATAGTGTAGTGTATAGTGTAGTATACTAGTACAGCACTAGTGTATAGTGTAGTGTACTAGTACAGCACTAGTGTAGTGTATAGTGTAGTAGTGTATAGTGTAGTGTATAGTAGTGTATAGTGTAGTATACTAGTACAGCATCTAGTGTGTAGTGTATAGTAGTGTATAGTGTAGTGTATACTGTAGTATACTAGTACAGCACACAGATTTTTGCGCGCACATTTACGTGATCCAACCCCCCAAAAAAAAACCTCTCGTGGATGACATTGGTCGCGAAAGCCTACTGCTCCGTGTGAAACCGACTCGCCGGTTTTGTGCTGGAGAGTAAAACCCACAACACACTTACAGCTCGAGTACCGTTACCCTTCACCAAGTTACTCACAGCCAGCGTCATCATCATCATCGGCATCATCAGCATCATCATCATCATCATCGGGCTACTTGGCTTAACGGGGACGCGTTTGCAACCACGCCATCTTCTTAACCCCCGCAACAACAACAACAAAAAACAACAACAACAACAACAACCAGCCTCCGTCGTGGATATAAGTATGGTCGTCGCGTGAAGCCTCCCGCAACCACGACTGCGAGTCGCCTCCTGTGCCACTGCGAGCCCAGTGCATGGCCCTGGCCCCTGGCCCCTGGCCCCTGGGCCCAGGGCCCCTGGCCCCTGGCCCCAGGGCCCCTGGCCCCTGGCCCCTGGGCCCCTGGGCCCCAGGGCCCCTGGCCCCTGGCCCCTGGGCCCCTGGGCCCTGGCCCCAGGGCCCCTGGGCCCCTGGGCCCCTGGGCCCTGGGCCCCTGGGCCCCTGGGCCCCTGGGCCCCTGGCCCCTAGCCCCTGGCCCCGGGCCCTACTTGTCCCTCTTCTTCACCCCCTAGGGGGTCACGAGACTACAGCGGGGAGCTCTCTCCGCCTTGAACCTCGTGCACGGCTGCATGCCCGCGGCGCCCTGTCGTTTCACGGCGGCTTCGTCTGACCGGACTCTTCGGCTTGACCGTTGTCTCCGCAACCGCTCCTCCTGATTTTCTGGCCTCCGCGGTTTGCTAACCCGCACGGCAACTCCGCCCGCACGGCTTTCAAAGACGCGGTCCCCGGCTCGACAGCGTCCATTAGAAGCGCCGTCGCCCCGGAAGTTTCTGTTTCTACTTCACCTGAAGAGGGCCACTTTTGTCTTGTCGGGGTGGGGGGGGGGGGCGAATTTTATTTCATTACGGTTTTTTTTATTTTATTTTTTTCTTTCTCCATCGTTCTGCTTCTTCTTCGGGGGTCGCTTGGAGTTCGCGAGGCCCAGTTGTTTTTGCGGCCCTGGCGTTGCGGCATGAACCTGCCGAGGCTTGAGCTCTCGCAGCTTTTGGCAGGTGACGGTCGCGGGTAATGTCCCAGCGTGTCCTCGAGCGACCTGCCCCAACTCGCCCGCCGACGACAACGTGCTCAGGGGGGCTCCCACCTTCCGTGGTGGTGGTGGTGGGGGGGGGTTCAATGACGTGGTTGTTTCCCCCGCACCAAAGTCCTTCTAGCCGTCCCACCCCCCCCCCCCCCCCCCCCCCCCCATTGTCGCGCCTCTCGCAACCTCCGCCCGGGGTTTGCTCCACTGCCCTCTCGGCGTCGTCGTCGGCGTCGGATTCCCGCTGGCGGGCGTCGGCGTCCGTCCGCGTACCGCCGTCTTGCAGTTGTTAATTCCTCCTCCTCCTCCTTCCTCCGCCCTCCTCCTCCTCCTCCTCCGCCTCTCCTCTGCCTCCTCCTCCCCCTCTCCGCTCCTCCTCCTCCTCCTGCCTCCTCCTCCGCCTCCTCCTCCCGCCTCCTCCTCCTCCTCCGCCTCCTCCCCTCCTCCTCCTCCTCCTCCGCCTCCTCCTCCTCCTCCTCCTCCTCCTCCTCCTCCTCCCTCTCCTCCTCCGCCTCCCTCCTCCTCCGCCTCCTCCGCCTCCTCCTCCTCCGCCCTCCTCCTCCTCCGCCTCCTCCTCCCGCCACCTCCTCCTCCCTCTCCTCCTCCACCCCCTCCTCCTCCCTCTCCTCCTCCCTCTCCTCCTCCTCCTCCACCTCCTCCACCTCCTCCTCCTCCCTCCTCCTCGTAACACCGCACGACGGGGGCCGAGTCCGCGGAACTTCCGAGTCGAGGCGAGCCTCCCGCTCACCGGCTCCCCTTGCGGGTACGGGGGGGGGGGGGCGGGCGGGGGGGTGCGGCCCCTTCTCAACCAGAGGGGGGGTGGGCGCGGGTTAGCGGCCCCCCGGCCCCCCCCCCGTGGCCTACCGTACGCCGCCGTCCATCGCGGGGACGGCCCAGAGCCAGCCCCCCGGCGACATGGCACCTCGCGAATCTCTCGCCGGGGATTTGCGCCGCCTTGGGAATGTTGTCGTTTGTGTGGTTTTTGGGGGGGGTGCCCCCCCCCCCCCCGCTGGAGAGACTCTTTCTCACGATCCTGACCACCACCCTACCCCCCCCCCAACCCCCCGCCACCATTGGCCGGCTTTCATCAGGAGCGATTGGCCCGAGTTTACTCGGTGGGGGTGGGGGGGGGTGGGGTAGGAGGTTTATTTTTGTTTTGTTAAATTGCGTCGTGTCTCGTTGTAGGTGCCCTATGGGGTGGGGCGGGCGGGTGGGCGGTGTGCCTCTCGGGGTCTTTGGGGGGGGGGGGGTTGGGGGGCCCACGCACGATCCTCTATCCACCGCCGCAAGGTCACGGCACTAAGCGGGAGCGGCGGCCGAAGTCGCTCGAGAGCTACGAGAAACCGCCACCCTTCATTATTTTGTATTTTTTCACTTACCTACGCGTAACCGCTTGACCGGCGGGAAACGCCATTTTGCCGTGGAGCGTCGAACCCGGACCTTGGGGACGTTTTTTTTTTTTACAATCGAGAGAGGGCGCATCTTTTAGATTTAGAAGTTTTTGTCGTTGACGGGCATGGATGCGGTACTTTCTTCTTTTTTTTTTTCTTTGGGTTTCTTTTTTGGGCGAAGTTGGCGAAGCAGGTGTCGCGTGAAATGGCTGAAATCGCGGCGTTCCGGGCAGTGATACGAGCGTCGTGATTTGATTCGATTTTACTTCATGCCTGCCGCGGACTTTTCGCCGAAACGAAACGGAGCGTCGGTGCCGCGTGGCTGTCCGGGGGCTTCTGTTACGGGCACGAGCAGAGCCCCATCCGTGCGCGTCCATCGTGTAAATGCGAAATAAAAGTGTATTTTTTAAGCGAGTTTGCGCGCCGGCATCCGGCGCGATGGAGGGTTCCCCTGAAATCTGTTTGGCGGACTTGAAGCGGGTACAAGCGTGGACTTGGGCTGGTACCCACGGACCTGAGCGGGTACACACGTGGACTTGAGCTGGTACACACGGACTTGAGGCGGGTACAGGCGGGCTGAGCTGGTACACACGGAATGAACTGGTACACACGGACTGAGTGGGTAGACACGGACTGAGCGGGTACACACAGACTGAGCTAGTACACAATGACTGAGCTGTACACAATGACTGAGCTGGTACGCACAGACAGAGCTGGTACACACAGACAGAGCGGCTACACACAGACAGAGCGGGTACACACAGACAGAGCTGGTACACACAGACAGAGCGGGTACACACAGACAGAGCGGGTACACACAGACAGAGCTGGTACACACAGACAGAGCGGGTACACACAGCGGGTAGACACGGACAGAGCTGGTACACACGGACAGAGCGGGTACACACAGACAGAGCTGGTACACACAGACAGAGCGGGTACACACAGACAGAGCGGGTACACACAGACAGAGCAGGTACACACAGACAGCTGGTACACACAGACAGAGCGGTACACACAGACAGAGCTGGTACACACAGACAGAACGGGTACACACAGACAGAGCTGGTACAACAGACAGAGCGGGTACACACAGCGGGTAGACACGGACAGGCTGGTACACACGGACAGAGCGGGTACACACAGACAGAGCTGGTACACACAGACAGAGCTGGTACACACAGATAGAGCGGGTACACACGGACTGAGCTGGTACACACACAGACTGAGCTGGTACACACAGACTGGTACACACGACAGAGCTGGTACACACAGGACTGAGCTGATAACACACGGACTGAGCGGGTACACACGGGACTGAGCGGGTATGATTACTATCAGCCCCACATGACGTCTAGATGTGTGTGTGGTCAGGAGGTGGTGGTGTTGGTGGTAGAGGTGGTCATGGAGCTGTAATTGACATTCCTCCCACATGGTCTGATCAGGAACCATCACTTTTGGTCACCAGAAGTCGCCCTGTGAAATTATAATGACGGGCGATGTTCGGGCAACGGGCCCTTCGCGTCATTAATGTGGAATGCGTTTGAGCAGTTTTTATTGTTAATATTGTGTGCGCACCGTTGCTCCGGCAACATCGCAAAACCATTTGTCAAATCACAAGCGTCGTAAATGTAGTGCGGAATTTCCTCACCAACACGCGGAGACAGGTCCAAATGTTCTGCGCCTTTTATTCCACCTCCCATCACACAGCTCCCTCCTTCATCCACAGCTCTCTCCTAATCCACAGCTCTCTCCTTCATCCACAGCTCTCTCCTTCACCCACAGCTCTCTCCTTCATCCATAGCTCTCTCCTTCATCCACAGCTCCATTCCTTCATCCACAGCTCCCTCCTTCATCCACAGCTCTCTCCTTAATCCACAGCTCTCTCCTCCCACAGCTATCTCCTTCATCCACAGCTCCCTCCTTCATCCACATCTCTCTCCTTCACCCACAGCTCTCCTCCTTCATCCACAGCTCCCTCCTTCATCCACAGCTCTCCTTCATCCACAGCTCTCTCCTTCATCCACTGCTCTCTCCTTCATGCACAGCTCTCTCCTTCATCCACAGCTCTCTCCTCACCCACAGCTCCCTCCTTCACCCACAGCTCTCTCCTTCATCCACAGCTCTCTCCATCCAATCTCTCTCCTTCACCACATCTCTCTCCTTCATCCACAGCTCTCTCCCTTAATGCACAGCTCCCTCCTTCATCCACAGCTCTCTCCTTCATCCACAGCTCTCTCCTTCATCCACATCGGTCTCCTTCACCCACATCTCTCTCCTTCATCCACAGCTCTCTCCTTAATGCACAGCTCCCTCCTTCATCCACAGCTCTCCATCCACAGCTCTCTCCTTCATCCACAGCTCTCTCCTTCATCCACAGCTCTCTCCTTCATCCACAGCTCTCTCCTTCATCCACAGCTCTCTCCTTCATGCACTGCTCTCTCCTTCATCCACAGCTCTCCTTCATCCACAGCTCTCTCCTCCATCCACATCTCTCTCCTTCATCCACAGCTCTCTCCTTAATGCACAGCTCCTTCCTTCATCCACAGCTCTCCATCCACAGCTCTCTCCTTCATTCACAGCTCTCTCCTTCATGCACAGCTCCCTCCTTCATCCCTCCACAGCTCTCCATCCACAGCTCTCTCCTTCATCCACAGCTCTCTCCTTCATCCACAGCTCTCTCCTTCATGCACTGCTCTCTCCTTCATCCACAGCTCTCTCCTTCATCCACAGCTCTCTCCTTCACCCACAGCTCTCCTCCATCCACAGCTCTCTCCTTCATCCACAGCTCCTTTTCACGACTCCTGCCAACATTCCCCTCTTAATGCCACAACCCCCTCTCCCATTCCCTCCCCTCATTCCTTCCTCCTCATCCCACGTACACATTCTCATCTCCCCCCACCAATCTCCCCCTCTCTCTTCACACCACCACGAACCGCATCTCATCTCCCCCCACCAATCCCGCCCCTCTTCACACCACAAACCACGTCTCCTCATCTCCCCCAACCAATCTCCCCCTCTCTCTTCACACCACCACGAACCGCGTCTCATCTCCCCCCACCAATCTCCCGCCCCTCTCTTCACACCACGACGAACCACGACGAACCGCGTCTCCTCACCTCCCCCCACCAATCTCCTCTCTCTTCACACCACGAACCCCACTTCTCATCTCCCCCCACCAATTCCCCCCACCAATTCCCCCCCCCCCCCTCTTCACACCACCACGTACCGCACGCCACCAAACCGAACCGCCAATGAGGGATCGTCGCCGGAGCTCCCCGGTTCTCAGGTTCGGTGCGGTGATGGGGAGCGGTGCGGTGGGTGGTGGTGGTGGTGGTGGTTGGTGGTTGTGGTGCTCATCGCTTGTCCACCACCTTCACGATGGACACCGAGCCGACCGCCCCCGCGTGGTAGACGCTCCCGCTCCAGGCGACGCCCACGGCCGGGTGCAGCGGCCGCGAGAAGGCCGCGCCGAACGAATGGAGCGGCCTCAACGAGTCGCCGCCACCGCCGCCGCATCCGAAGAAGGACAGCCGCCCGGCCTCCCAGTCCACGTAGACGCCGACCGTCCCCACGGCCTCCGCTCCCCGCCGCCGACCCGCATGCCGGCCCCGATCCCCCGGCCGGTGGCCTCCGCCGCCGCCTCCGCCGCCTCCGCCGCCTCCGCCGCCTCCTCCGCCTCGCCGCCGCTCCGCCGCCGCCTCCGCCGCCTCCGCCGCCTCCGATGCCGATGCCGCCTCCGCCGCCTCCGATGCCTCCGCCGCCTCCGCCGCCTCCGCCGCCTCCGCCGCCTCCGCCGCCTCCGCCGCCGCCGGCTTCCACGGCCGTCTCGGCGCCGGCGTGCCACGCGACCAGGGCCCCGGGCTCGCCCTGCAGGCACCAGGAGGAGGAGTTCATGCCGAGCGTGCACCGCTCCTGGCGCGGCAGCGAGCCGTAGGCGACGCCGACGAGCCAGCGGCCGGCGGCCGGCACGGCCACCTCCCAGTAGTGGCGGCCGGACGAGAAGGACTCGGAGCACAGCGCCTAGCGGTGGGGGGGGGGCGGTGGTGGGGGGGTGGTGGGGGGGTGGTGGGGGGTGGGGGGGGGGTGGGGGGGTGGGGGGTTGAGAAGCGGCACTTTATAACAATAATAATTTCGATTTGAAGCTTCGTGACTTGCAAGGATTCACTCCTTTGGTTCTTTCGGTAAAGTCACCGCCACGTAGAGAATGAGAATAAAATAATAAGAAATTGATAAAATAAAATAACACGATAAAATTCTCACGACGTTTCGGCCACAACACAAGCGGCCTTCATCAGGTGAAGGGACGAAACTGTCCTCCAGACAGTCTCATCCCCTTGTGGCCGAAACGTCGTGAGAATTGTATTGTGTCATTTTATTTTATCAATTTCTTATTATTTTATTCTCATTCTCTACGTGGCGGTGACTTTACCGAAAGAACCAAACAAGAATAATAATAACAATAATGATGATTAAAAACACGAATTGATGATCCAAGTCAGATTCATCTCGGACCGCACCGAGGTACCAGCAACCACCCAGAAGCGAAAACGCTCGAAAAACTAAAAAAAAACAACAACTTCGTTTTGCTTCACCAGGCACCACCACCACCACCACCCCCATCCGTACAGCGACCTCCCGCGCACCGGGCGAGGTCGCCGACATCTCGGCTCCCGTGCCGCGCTACGAAAGTCCACGGGGGCGGGTGGTGGGGGGGGGGGGGAAGGAGGAGGGAGCGGCCCCCCGGCCAAACCTCCCGACATCCTCCGGAACCGCACCCCTCGACCCCCTGAGGGGGGTCAACTCGGCCGCTTGCCGACCATCGGCCGGTCACCGACCTGGGGATACCACGTGTCGTGGAAGCGTTCCGGAGGATCGCGGACCTCCAGGCCCGCGCCCCGGGGGGGCTGCTCCTGCTGGGTCCACGTGGCCGTGAGGAGGTCGTCGGAGATGGCGAGCCGCGGGTGGGCCGTGTCCGGGTTCAGGGTGGGCGTGCATCCATCTGGGAGGGGCGGAGGCGGTGGAGGCGGTGGTACCGCTGCGTGGTGAGTCTGTGGGTGTCTGTGTGTGGTGAGTCTGTGTGTCTCTGTGAGTCTGTGAGTATCTGTGTGGTGAGTCTGTGGATGTCTCTGTGTGGTGAGTCTGTGTGTCTCTGTGTGGTGAGTTTGTGGTGAGTCTGTGTGGGTGTCACTGTGTGTGTGTGGTGAGTCTGTGGTGAGTCTGTGTGGGTGTCACTGTGTGTGTGTGGTGAGTCTGTGGTGAGTCTGTGTGGGTGTCTCTGTGAGTCTCTGTGAGTCTGGGTGTCTCTGTGTGGTGAGTCTGTGGGGTGTCTGTGTGAGTCTGTGGGTGTCTCTGTATGGTGAGTCTATGGGTGTCTGTGTGGTGAGTCAGTGGGTATCTGTGTGGTGAGTCTATGTGTGTCTCTGTGTGGTGAGTCTGTGGGTCTCTGTGTGGTGAGTCTGTGGGTGTCTCTGTGTGGTGAGTCAGTGGGTGTCTCTGTGAGTCTGTGTGTCTCTGTGTGGTGAGTCTGTGGATGACTCTGTGTGGTGAGTCTGTGGATGTCTCTGTGTGGTGAGTCTGTGGGTCTCTGTGTGGTGAGTTTGTGGGTCTCTGTGTGGTGAGTCTGCGGGTCTCTGTGTGGTGAGTCTGTGGGTGTCTGTGTGTGATGAGTCTGTGGGTGTCTCTGTATGGTGAGTCTGTGGGTGTCTATGTGGTGAGTCTGTGGGTCTCTGTGTGGTGAGTCTGTGGGTGTCTCTGTGTGGTGAGTCTGTGGGTCTCTGTGTGGTGAGTCTGTGGGGTGTCTCTGTGTAGTGAGTCTGTGGGTGTCTGTGTGTGATGAGTCTGTGGGTGTCTCTGTATGGTGAGTCTGTGGGTGTCTGTGTGGTGAGTCTGTGGGTGTCTCTGTGTGGTGAGTCTGTGGGTGTCTCTGTGTGGTGAGTCTGTGCGTGTTTCTGTGTGGTGAGTCTGTGGGTGTTTCTGTGTGGTGAGTCTATGGGTGTCTGTGTAGTGTCTGTGGGTCTCTGTGTGGTGAGTCTGTGGATGTCTCTGTGTGGTGAGTCTGTGGGTCTCTGTGTGGTGAGTTTGTGGGTCTCTGTGTGGTGAGTCTGTGGGTCTCTGTGTGGTGAGTCTGTGGGTCTCTGTGTAGTGAGTCTGTGGGTGTCTGTGTGTGATGAGTCTGTGGGTGTCTCTGTATGGTGAGTCTGTGGGTGTCTGTGTGGTGAGTCTGTGGGTGTCTCTGTGGGTGTCTGTGTGTGGTGAGTCTGTGCGTGTCTCTGTGTGGTGAGTCTGTGGGTGTTTCTGTGTGGTGAGTCTGTGGGTCTCTGTGTGGTGAGTCTGTGGGTGTCTCTGTGTGGTGAGTCTGTGGGTGTCTGTGTGGTGAGTCTGTGGGTGTCTCTGTGTGGTGAGTCTGTGGGTCTCTGTGTGGTGAGTCTGTGGGTGTCTCTGTGTGGTGAGTCTGTGGGTCTCTGTGTGGTGAGTCTGTGGGTCTCTGTGTGGTGAGTCTGTGGGTGTCTCTGTGTGGTGAGTCTGTGGGTCTCTGTGTGGTGAGTCTGTGGGTCTCTGTGTGGTGAGTCTGTGGGTGTCTCTGTGTGGTGAGTCTGTGGGTCTCTGTGTGGTGAGTCTGTGGGTCTCTGTGTGGTGAGTCTGTGGGTGTCTCTGTGTGATGAGTCTATGGGTCTCTGTGTGGTGAGTCTGTGGGTGTCTCTGTGTGATGAGTCTGTGGGTCTCTGTGTGGTGAGTCTGTGGGGTGTCTCTGTGTGGTGAGTCTGTGGGTCTCTGTGTGGTGAGTCTGTGGGTGTCTCTGTGTGGTGAGTCTGTGGGTCTCTGTGTGATGAGTCTGTGGGTGTCTCTGTGTGGTGAGTCTGTGGGTCTCTGTGTGGTGAGTCTGTGGGTGTCTCTGTGTGGTGAGTCTGTGGGTCTCTGTGTGATGAGTCTGTGGGTGTCTCTGTGTTGTGAGTCTGCGGGTCTCTGTGTGGTGAGTCTGTGGGTCTCTGTGTGGTGAGTCTGTGGGTGTCTCTGTGTGGTGAGTCTGTGGGTCTCTGTGTGATGAGTCTGTGGGTGTCTCTGTGTGGTGAGTCTGTGGGTCTCTGTGTGGTGAGTCTGTGGGTGTCTCTGTGTGGTGAGTCTGTGGGTCTCTGTGTGATGAGTCTGTGGGTGTCTCTGTGTGGTGAGTCTGTGGGTGTCTCTGTGTGGTGAGTCTGTGGGTGTCTCTGTGTAGTGAGTCTGTGGGTGTCTCTGTGTGGTGAGTCTGTGGGTGTCTCTGTGTGGCGAGTCTGTGGGTCTATGTGTGGTGAATCTGTGAGTCTCTGTGTGGTGAGTCTGTAGGTGTCTGTGTGATGAGTCTGTGGGTCTCTGTATGGTGATTCTGTGGGTCTCTGTGTGGTGAGTCTGTGGGTGTCTCTGTGTGGTGAGTCTGTGGGTCTCTGTGTGGTGAGTCTGTGGGTCTCTGTGTGGTGAGTCTGTGGGGTGTCTCTGTGCGGTGAGTCTGTCGGTCTCTGCGTGGTGAGTCTGTGGGTCTCTGTGTGGTGAGTCTGTGGGTCTCTGTGTGGTGAGTCTGTGGGTGTCTGTGTGGTGAGTCTGTGTGTCTCTGTGTGGTGAGTCTGTGAGTCTCTGTGTGGTGAGTCTGTGGGTGTCTGTGTGGTGAGTCTGTGTGTCTCTGTGTGGTGAGTCTGTGCGTGTTTCTGTGTGGTGAGTCTGTGGGTGTCTCTGTGTGGTGAGTCTATGGGTGTCTGTGTAGTGTCTGTGGGTCTCTGTGTGGTGAGTCTGTGTGTCTATGTGTCGTGAGTCTGTGTGTCTCTGTGTGGTGAGTCTGTGGATGTCTCTGTGTGGTGAGTCTGTGGGTCTCTGTGTGGTGAGTTTGTGGGTCTCTGTGTGGTGAGTCTGTGGATCTCTGTGTGGTGAGTCTGTGGGTCTCTGTGTAGTGAGTCTGTGGGTGTGTGTGTTTGATGAGTCTGTGGGTGTCTCTGTATGGTGAGTCTGTGGGTGTCTGTGTGGTGAGTCTGTGGGTGTCTCTGTGGGTGTCTGTGTGTGGTGAGTCTGTGGGTGTCTCTGTGTGGTGAGTCTGTGGGTGTCTCTGTGTGGTGAGTCTGTGCGTGTCTCTGTGTGGTGAGTCTGTGGGTGTTTCTGTGTGGTGAGTCTGTGGGTCTCTGTGTGGTGAGTCTGTGGGTGTCTCTGTGTGGTGAGTCTGTGGGTGTCTGTGTGGTGAGTCTGTGGGTGTCTCTGTGTGGTGAGTCTGTGGGTCTCTGTGTGGTGAGTCTGTGGGTGTCTCTGTGTGGTGAGTCTGTCGGTCTCTGTGTGGTGAGTCTGTGGGTCTCTGTGTGGTGAGTCTGTGGGTGTCTCTGTGTGGTGAGTCTGTGGGTCTCCGTGTGGTGAGTCTGTGGGTCTCTGTGTGGTGAGTCTGTGGGTGTCTCTGTGTGGTGAGTCTGTGGGTCTCTGTGTGGTGAGTCTGTGGGTCTCTGTGTGGTGAGTCTGTGGGTTTCTCTGTGTGATGAGTCTATGGGTCTCTGTGTGGTGAGTCTGTGGATGTCTCTGTGTGGTGAGTCTGTGGGTCTCTGTGTGGTGAGTTTGTGGGTCTCTGTGTGGTGAGTCTGTGGGTCTCTGTGTGGTGAGTCTGTGGGTGTCTCTGTGTGGTGAGTCTGCGGGTCTCTGTGTGGTGAGTCTGTGGGTCTCTGTGTGGTGAGTCTGTGGGTGTCTCTGTGTGGTGAGTCTGTGGGTGTCTCTGTGGGTGTCTGTGTGTGGTGAGTCTGTGGGTGTCTCTGTGTGGTGAGTCTGTGGGTGTCTCTGTGTGGTGAGTCTGTGCGTGTCTCTGTGTGGTGAGTCTGTGGGTGTTTCTGTGTGGTGAGTCTGTGGGTCTCTGTGTGGTGAGTCTGTGGGTGTCTCTGTGTGGTGAGTCTGTGGGTGTCTGTGTGGTGAGTCTGTGGGTGTCTCTGTGTGGTGAGTCTGTGGGTCTCTGTGTGGTGAGTCTGTGGGTGTCTCTGTGTGGTGAGTCTGTGGGTCTCTGTGTGGTGAGTCTGTGGGTCTCTGTGTGGTGAGTCTGTGGGTGTCTCTGTGTGGTGAGTCTGTGGGTCTCTGTGTGGTGAGTCTGTGGGTGTCTCTGTGTGATGAGTCTGTGGGTCTCTGTGTGGTGAGTCTGTGGGGTGTCTCTGTGTGGTGAGTCTGTGGGTCTCTGTGTGGTGAGTCTGTGGGTGTCTCTGTGTGGTGAGTCTGCGGGTCTCTGTGTGGTGAGTCTGTGGGTCTCTGTGTGGTGAGTCTGTGGGTGTCTCTGTGTGGTGAGTCTGTGGGTGTCTCTGTGTGGTGAGTCTGTGGGTCTCTGTGTGATGAGTCTGTGGGTGTCTCTGTGTGGTGAGTCTGTGGGTCTCTGTGTGGTGAGTCTGTGGGTGTCTCTGTGTGGTGAGTCTGTGGGTCTCTGTGTGATGAGTCTGTGGGTGTCTCTGTGTGGTGAGTCTGTGGGTGTCTCTGTGTGGTGAGTCTGTGGGTGTCTCTGTGTATTGAGTCTGTGGGTGTCTCTGTGTGGTGAGTCTGTGGGTGTCTCTGTGTGGCGAGTCTGTGGGTCTCTGTGTGGTGAGTCTGTGGGTGTCTCTGTGTGGTGAGTCTGTGGGTCTCTGTGTGGTGAGTCTGTGGGTCTCTGTGTGGTGAGTCTGTGGGTCTCTGTGTGGTGAGTCTGTGGGTCTCTGTGTGATGAGTCTGTGGGTCTCTGTGTGGTGAGTCTGTGGGTCTCTGTGTGATGAGTCTGTGGGTGTCTCTGTGCGGTGAGTCTGTGGGTCTCTGCGTGGTGAGTCTGTGGGTCTCTGTGTGGTGAGTCTGTGGGTCTCTGTGTGGTGAGTCTGTGGGTGTCTGTGTGGTGAGTCTGTGTGTCTCTGTGTGGTGAGTCTGTGAGTCTCTGTGTGGTGAGTCTGTGGGTGTCTGTGTGGTGAGTCTGTGTGTCTCTGTGTGGTGAGTCTGTGGGTGTCTCTGTGTGGTGAGTCTGTGGGTGTCTGTGTGGTGAGTCTGTGGGTCTCTGTGTGGTGAGTCTGTGGGTCTCTGTGTGGTGAGTCTGTGGGTCTCTGTGTGGTGAGTCTGTGGGTCTCTGTGTGGTGAGTCTGTGGGTCTCTGTGTGGTGAGTCTGTGGGTGTCTCTGTGTGGTGAGTCTGTGGGTGTCTCTGTGTGATGAGTCTGTGGGTCTCTGTGTGATGAGTCTGTGGGTCTCTGTGTGGTGAGTTTGTGGGTCTCTGTGTGATGAGCCTGTGGGTCTCTGTGTGGTTCAGTCTGTGGGTCTCTGTGTGGTGAGTCTGTGGGTGTCTCTGTGTGGTGAGTCTGTGGGTGTCTCTGTGTGGTGAGTCTGTGGGTGTCTGTGTGGTGAGTCTGTGGGTCTCTGTGTGGTGAGTCTGTGGGTCTCTGTGTGGTGAGTCTGTGGGTCTCTGTGTGGTGAGTCTGTGGGTCTCTGTGTGGTGAGTCTGTGGGTGTCTCTGTGTGGTGAGTCTGTGGGTGTCTCTGTGTGGTGAGTCTGTGGGTGTCTCTGTGTGATGAGTCTGTGGGTCTCTGTGTGATGAGTCTGTGGGTCTCTGTGTGGTGAGTTTGTGGGTCTCTGTGTGATGAGCCTGTGGGTCTCTGTGTGGTTCAGTCTGTGGGTCTCTGTGTGGTGAGTCTGTGGGTGTCTCTGTGTGGTGAGTCTGTGGGTCTCTGTGTGATGAGTCTGTGGGTCTCTGTGTGGTGAGTCTGTGGGTGTCTCTGTGTGGTGAGTCTGCGGGTCTCTGTGTGGTGAGTCTGTGGGTCTCTGTGTGGTGAGTCTGTGGGTGTCTCTGTGTGGTGAGTCTGTGGGTGTCTCTGTGTGGTGAGTCTGTGGGTGTCTCTGTGTAGTGAGTCTGTGGGTGTCTCTGTGTGGTGAGTCTGTGGGTGTCTCTGTGTGGCGAGTCTGTGGGTCTCTGTGTGGTGAGTCTGTGAGTCTCTGTGTGGTGAGTCTGTGGGTCTCTGTGTGGTGAGTCTGTGGGTGTCTCTGTGTGGTGAGTCTGTGGGTGTCTCTGTGTGGCGAGTCTGTGGGTCTCTGTGTGGTGAGTCTGTGGGTGTCTCTGTGTGGTGAGTCTGTGGGTCTCTGTGTGGTGAGTCTGTGGGTCTCTGTGTGGTGAGTCTGTGGGTCTCTGTGTGGTGAGTCTGTGGGTCTCTGTGTGATGAGTCTGTGGGTCTCTGTGTGGTGAGTCTGTGGGTCTCTGTGTGATGAGTCTGTAGGGTGTCTCTGTGCGGTGAGTCTGTGGGTCTCTGCGTGGTGAGTCTGTGGGTCTCTGTGTGGTGAGTCTGTGGGTCTCTGTGTGGTGAGTCTGTGGGTGTCTGTGTGGTGAGTCTGTGTGTCTCTGTGTGGTGAGTCTGTGAGTCTCTGTGTGGTGAGTCTGTGGGTGTCTGTGTGGTGAGTCTGTGTGTCTCTGTGTGGTGAGTCTGTGGGTGTCTCTGTGTGGTGAGTCTGTGGGTGTCTGTGTGGTGAGTCTGTGGGTCTCTGTGTGGTGAGTCTGTGGGTCTCTGTGTGGTGAGTCTGTGGGTCTCTGTGTGGTGAGTCTGTGGGTCTCTGTGTGGTGAGTCTGTGGGTCTCTGTGTGGTGAGTCTGTGGGTGTCTCTGTGTGGTGAGTCTGTGGGTGTCTCTGTGTGATGAGTCTGTGGGTCTCTGTGTGATGAGTCTGTGGGTCTCTGTGTGGTGAGTTTGTGGGTCTCTGTGTGATGAGCCTGTGGGTCTCTGTGTGGTTCAGTCTGTGGGTCTCTGTGTGGTGAGTCTGTGGGTGTCTCTGTGTGGTGAGTCTGTGGGTGTCTCTGTGTGGTGAGTCTGTGGGTGTCTGTGTGGTGAGTCTGTGGGTCTCTGTGTGGTGAGTCTGTGGGTCTCTGTGTGGTGAGTCTGTGGGTCTCTGTGTGGTGAGTCTGTGGGTCTCTGTGTGGTGAGTCTGTGGGTGTCTCTGTGTGGTGAGTCTGTGGGTGTCTCTGTGTGGTGAGTCTGTGGGTGTCTCTGTGTGATGAGTCTGTGGGTCTCTGTGTGATGAGTCTGTGGGTCTCTGTGTGGTGAGTTTGTGGGTCTCTGTGTGATGAGCCTGTGGGTCTCTGTGTGGTTCAGTCTGTGGGTCTCTGTGTGGTGAGTCTGTGGGTGTCTCTGTGTGGTGAGTCTGTGGGTCTCTGTGTGATGAGTCTGTGGGTCTCTGTGTGGTGAGTCTGTGGGTGTCTCTGTGTGGTGAGTCTGCGGGTCTCTGTGTGGTGAGTCTGTGGGTCTCTGTGTGGTGAGTCTGTGGGTGTCTCTGTGTGGTGAGTCTGTGGGTGTCTCTGTGTGGTGAGTCTGTGGGTGTCTCTGTGTAGTGAGTCTGTGGGTGTCTCTGTGTGGTGAGTCTGTGGGTGTCTCTGTGTGGCGAGTCTGTGGGTCTCTGTGTGGTGAGTCTGTGAGTCTCTGTGTGGTGAGTCTGTGGGTCTCTGTGTGGTGAGTCTGTGGGTGTCTCTGTGTGGTGAGTCTGTGGGTCTCTGTGTGGTGAGTCTGTGGGTCTCTGTGTGGTGAGTCTGTGGGTCTCTGTGTGGTGAGTCTGTGGGTCTCTGTGTGATGAGTCTGTGGGTCTCTGTGTGGTGAGTCTGTGGGTCTCTGTGTGATGAGTCTGTAGGGTGTCTCTGTGCGGTGAGTCTGTGGGTCTCTGCGTGGTGAGTCTGTGGGTCTCTGTGTGGTGAGTCTGTGGGTCTCTATGTGATGAGTCTGTGGGTCTCTGCGTGGTGAGTCTGTGGGTCTCTGTGTGGTGAGTCTGTGGGTCTCTGTGTGGTGAGTCTGTGGGTGTCTGTGTGGTGAGTCTGTGTGTCTCTGTGTGGTGAGTCTGTGAGTCTCTGTGTGGTGAGTCTGTGGGTGTCTGTGTGGTGAGTCTGTGTGTCTCTGTGTGGTGAGTCTGTGGGTGTCTCTGTGTGGTGAGTCTGTGGGTGTCTGTGTGGTGAGTCTGTGGGTCTCTGTGTGGTGAGTCTGTGGGTCTCTGTGTGGTGAGTCTGTGGGTCTCTGTGTGGTGAGTCTGTGGGTCTCTCTGTGTGGTGAGTCTGTGGGTCTCTGTGTGGTTCAGTCTGTGGGTCTCTGTGTGGTGAGTCTGTGGGTGTCTCTGTGTGGTGAGTCTGTGGGTCTCTGTGTGGTGAGTCTGTGTGTCTCTGTGTGGTGAGTCTGTGGGTGTCTCTGTGTGGTGAGTCTGTGGGTGTCTGTGTGGTGAGTCTGTGGGTCTCTGTGTGGTGAGTCTGTGGGTCTCTGTGTGGTGAGTCTGTGGGTCTCTGTGTGGTGAGTCTGTGGGTCTCTCTGTGTGGTGAGTCTGTGGGTCTCTGTGTGGTTCAGTCTGTGGGTCTCTGTGTGGTGAGTCTGTGGGTGTCTCTGTGTGGTGAGTCTGTGGGTCTCTGTGTGGTGAGTCTGTGGGTCTCTCTGTGTGGTGAGTCTGTGGGTCTCTGTGTGGTTCAGTCTGTGGGTGTCTCTGTGTGGTGAGTCTGTGGGTGTCTCTGTGTGATGAGTCTGTGGGTGTCTCTGTGTGGTGAGTCTGTGGGTGCCTCTCTGCGGTGATTCTAACTCCGACGTCCGGCCTCACAGTTCTTGATGTAGCTTCTTCTGCTCGTGGCTTCCCTGCCACTGCCGCTGCTGCCGCCGCCGAGGCTGCCGCTGCTCCTCCTCCGGAAAAGATTCCCGAGCGCGGCGCGGAGTTGTGGCAACTGGAGGGGCTCCACTCGCTCCCTGGAGCCCAAGCCGGAGCCCGGGCGAAGCCTCCTCCACCCCCCCTCCCCCACCCCGCCGATCGACTCCTCGTCGGCCTCCTTGGGCCCGCTGGGCCCCGCTAGGAAGTCCAGAATCTTGTCCACGTAAGCCTCACTTCGAGAGGACTCGGCAAAGTGCAGACCCGGTCGGACGGGCGGGTCCAGGGGAGACTGGCTCAGGGTCAGTAGCCTTGGTTGGTTAGGGGGTGGGGTGGTGGAGAGAATTGGGGGGATTGGGGTGGGGGAGGGTGGTTTGGTTGAGTTGTTCGACCAAACTTCAGCATGCTGGTCAGTGATGGAGGCGAACGTCGAGTGTGGGTGTGGATGAGTGAGTGGGTAGGTGAGTGAGTGCATGGGTGAGTGATAGAATGGGTGAGTGATAGAATGGGTGAGTGAGTGGGTGGGTAGGTCAGTGAGTGAATGGGTGAGTGATCGAATGGGTGGGTGAGTGGGTAGGTCAGTGAGTGAATGGGTGAGTGATCGAATGGTTGAGTGAGTGAGTGGGTAGGTGAGTGAGTGAATGGGTGAGTGATAGAATGGGTGAGTGAGTGGGTAGGTGAGTGAGTGAATGGGTGAGTGATAGAATGGGTGAGTGAGTGGGTGGGTAGGTCAGTGAGTGAATGGGTGAGTGATAGAATGGGTGAGTGAGTGGGTGGGTAGGTCAGTGAGTGAATGGGTGAGTGATAGAATGGGTGAGTGATAGAATGGGTGAGTGAGTGGGTGGGTAGGTCAGTGAGTGAATGGGTGAGTGAGTGAGTGGGTGAGTGATCGAAATGGTGAGTGAGTGGGTGAGTGGTCTGGTGAGTGCGTGACTGGGTGTGAGTGGGTGAGTGAGTCGGTGAATGGGTGAGTAATTGGGTGAGTGAGCAAGTGAGTGTGTGACTGGGTCTGAGTGAGTGGGTGAGTGAGTGGGTGAATGTGTGAGTGAGTGGGTGGGTGAGTGGGTGTGTGGGCGGATGAGTGAGTAAACGGGTGAGTGCCCAAGTGAGTGTGTGACTGGGTGTGAGTGGGTTAATGTGGGTGAGTGAGTGGGTGAGTGAGTGAGTGGGTGAGTGAATGGGTGGGTGAGTGAGTGAGTGGGTGAGTGAGTGAGTGTGTGAGTGAGTGGGTGGGTGAGTGAGTGAGTGAGTGGGTGAGTGAGTGGGTGAGTGAGTGAGTGGGTGGGTGAGTGAGTGAGTGGGTGTGTAAGTGAGTGAGTGGGTGGGTGAGTGAGTGGGTGAGTGAGTGAGTGAGTGGGTGAGTGAGTGAGTGGGTGAGTGAGTGAGTGGGTGAGTGAGTGTGTGGGTGAGTGTGTGGGTGTGTGGGTGAGTGTGTGGGTGAGTGGGTGGGTGAGTGGGTGGGTGAGTGAGTGAGTGCGTGGATGAATGATTGGGTGAGTGAGTGGGTGAGTGAGTGGGTGAGTGAGCAGGTGAAAGGCTGAGCCTGTTGAGTGAGCATTGAGCTGTCACGCAAAGGGCGAGATACGAACCTAGGGGCGTCGTTGAAGCGATTGAATTTGAGGGTGCAAATCACCCAATAGGGTTCCGTTAAAGGGTTGAGTGAGTCACAGAGGAAGCGACTTACCTTTCACCATCTTTCATATAGCCCTAAACACACGCACAAAGACAACCCGGCCGTTAGTCTGCTGTAAATTAAGTACAACAAACTCAACACGTTCAATAGCAAAAACCGTGCGTTCGTGTGTGTGTTGAAGAGCGGCAGTGTGGGGGTTAGTGAGCTGCGCTACGAACCCGGTAACCCGAGTTCGTTTAAAAAAGCTCCCTCCTTCATCAACAGCTCTCTCCTTCATCCACAGCTTTCTCCTTCATCCACAACTCTCTCCTTCATCAACAGCTCTCTCCTTCATCCACAGCTCTCTCCTTCTTCATCCACAGCCCTCTCCTTCATCCACAGCTCTCTCCTTCATCCACAGCCCTCTCCTTCATCCACAGCTCTCTCCTTCATCCACAGCTCTCTCCTTCTTCATCCACAGCTCTCTCCTTCATCCACAGCTCTCTCCTTCATCCACAGCTCTCTCCTTCATCCACAGCTCTCTCCTTCAGCCACAGCCCTCTCCTTCATCCACAGCTCTCTCCTTCATCCACAGCTCCCTCCTTCATCCACAGCTCTCTCCTTCATCCACAGCTCTCTCCTTCAGCCACAGCCCTCTCCTTCATCCACAGCTCTCTCCTTCATCCACAGCTCTCTCCTTCATCTACAGCTTTCTCCTTCATCGACAGCTCTCTCCTTCAGCCACAGCCCTCTCCTTCATCCACAGCTCTCTCCTTCTTCATCCACAGCTCTCTCCTTCATCCACAGCTCTCTCCTTCACCCACAGCTCTCTCCTTCATCCACAGCTCCCTCCTTCATCCACAGCTCTCTCCTTCATCCACAGCTCTCTCCTTCACCCACAGCTCTCTCCTTCATCCACAGCTCTCTCCTTCATCCACAGCTGCCTCCTTCATCCACAGCTCTCTCCTTCATCCACAGCACTCTCCTTCATCAACAGCTCTCTCCTTCATCCACAGCTCTCTCGTTCACCCACAGCTCCCTCCTTCATCCACAGCTCCCTCCTTCACCCACAGCTCTCTCCTTCATCCACAGCTCCCTCCTCCATCCAGAGCTCCCTCCTTCATCCACAGCTGCCTCCTTCATCAACAGCTGCCTCCTTCATCCACAGCTCTCTCCTTCATCCACAGCTCTCTCCTCCATCCGCAGCTCTCTCCTTCATCCGCAGCTCTCTCCTTCATCCACAGCTCCCTCCTTCATCCACAGCTCCCTCCTTCATTCACAGCTCTCTCCTTCATCCACAGCTCTCTCCTTCATCCACAGCTCTCTCCTTCACCCATAGCTCCCTCCTTCATCCACAGCTCCCTCCTTCATCCACATCTCTCTTCTTCATCCACAGCTCCCTCCTTCATCCACAGTTCCCTCCTTCATTCACAGCTCCCTCCTTCATTCACAGCTCTCTCCTTCATCCACAGCTCCCTCCTTCATCCACATCTCTCTCCTTCATCCACAGCTCCCTCCTTCATCCACAGCTCCCTCCTTCATTCACAGCTCCCTCCTTCATTCACAGCTCTCTCCTTCATCCACAGCTCCCTCCTTCATCCACAGCTCTCTCCTTCATCCACAGCTCCCTCCTTCATCCACAGCTCTCTCCTCCATCCGCAGCTCTCTCCTTCATCCACAGCTCTCTCCTTCATTCACAGCGCCCTCCTTCATTCACAGCTCTCTCCTTCATCCACAGCTCCCTCCTTCATCCACAGCTCCCTCCTTCATTCACAGCTCTCTCCTTCATCCACAGCTCTCTCCTTCATCCACAGCTCTCTCCTTCATCCACAGCTCCCTCCTTCATCCACAGCTCTCTCCTCCATCCGCAGCTCTCTCCTTCATCCATAGCTCTCTCCTTCATCCACAGCTCTCTCCTTCATCCACAGCTCCCTCCTTCATCCACATCTCTCTTCTTCATCCACAGCTCCCTCCTTCATCCACAGCTCCCTCCTTCATTCACAGCTCCCTCCTTCATTCACAGCTCTCTCCTTCATCCACAGCTCCCTCCTTCATCCACAGCTCTCTCCTTCATCCACAGCTCCCTCCTTCATCCACAGCTCTCTCCTCCATCCGCAGCTCTCTCCTTCATCCACAGCTCTCTCCTTCATTCACAGCTCCCTCCTTCATTCACAGCTCTCTCCTTCATCCACAGCTCCCTCCTTCATCAACAGCTCCCTCCTTCATTCACAGCTCTCTCCTTCATCCACAGCTCCCTCCTTTATCCACAGCTTTCTCCTTCATCCACAGCTCCCTCCTTCATCCACAGCTCTCTCCTCCATCCGCAGCTCTCTCCTTCATCCGCAGCTCTCTCCTTCATCCACAGCTCTCTCCTTCATCCACAGCTCCCTCCTTCATCAACAGCTCCCTCCTTCATCCACAGCTCTCTCCTTCATCCACAGCTCTCTCCTTCATCCACAGCTCTCTCCTTCATCCACAGCTCTCTCCTTCATCCACAGCTCTCTCCTTAATCCACAGCTCCCTCCTTCACCCACAGCTCTCTCCTTCATCCACAGCTCTCTCCTTCATTCACAGCTCCCTCCTTCATCAACAGCTATCTCCTTCATCCACAGCTCTCTCCTTCATCCACAGCTCCCTCCTTCATTCACAGCTCTCTCCTTCATCCACAGCTCTCTCCTTCATCCACAGCTCTCTCCTTCTTCATCCACAGCTCCCTCCTTCATCCACAGCTCTCTCCTTCATCCACAGCTCTCTCCTTCATCCACAGCTCCCTCCTTCATTCACAGCTCTCTCCTTCATCCACAGCTCTCTCCTTCATCCACAGCTCTCTACTTCACCCATAGCTTCCTCCTTCATCCACAGCTCCCTCCTTCATCCACATCTCTCTCCTTCATCCACAGCTCCCTCCTTCATCCACAGCTCCCTCCTTCATTCACAGCTCCCTCCTTCATTCACAGCTCTCTCCTTCATCCACAGCTCCCTCCTTCATCCACAGCTCTCTCCCTCATCCACAGCTCCCTCCTTCATCCACAGCTCTCTCCTCCATCCGCAGCTCTCTCCTTCATCCACAGCTCTCTCCTTCATTCACAGCGCCCTCCTTCATTCACAGCTCTCTCCTTCATCCACAGCTCCCTCCTTCATCCACAGCTCCCTCCTTCATTCACAGCTCTCTCCTTCATCCACAGCTCTCTCCTTCATCCACAGCTCTCTCCTTCATCCACAGCTCCCTCCTTCATCCACAGCTCTCTCCTCCATCCGCAGCTCTCTCCTTCATCCATAGCTCTCTCCTTCATCCACAGCTCTCTCCTTCATCCACAGCTCCCTCCTTCATCAACAGCTCCCTCCTTCATCCACAGCTCTCTCCTTCATCCACAGCTCTCTCCTTCATCCACAGCTCTCTCCTTCATCCACAGCTCTCTCCTTCATCCACAGCTCTCTCCTTCATTCACAGCTCGCTCCTTCATCAACAGCTCTCTCCTTCATCCACAGCTCTCTCCTTCATCCACAGCTCTCTCCTTCTTCATCCACAGCTCCCTCCTTCATCAACAGCTCCCTCCTTCATCCACAGCTCTCTCCTTCATCCACAGCTCTCTCCTTCATCCACAGCTCTCTCCTTCATCCACAGCTCTCTCCTTCATCCACAGCTCTCTCCTTCATTCACAGCTCGCTCCTTCATCAACAGCTCTCTCCTTCATCCACAGCTCTCTCCTTCATCCACAGCTCTCTCCTTCTTCATCCACAGCTCCCTCCTTCATCCACAGCTCTCTCCTTCATCCACAGCTCTCTCCTTTATCCACAGCTCTCTCCTTCATCCACAGCTCTCTCCTTCATCCACAGCTCCCTCCTTCATCCACAGCTCTCTCCTTCATCCACAGCTCTCTCCTTCATCCACAGCTCTCTCCTTCATCCACAGCTCTCTCCTTCATCCACAGCTCTCTCCTTGACCCACAGCTCTCTCCTTCATCCACAGCTCTCTCCTTCATCCACGGCTCTCTCCTTCATCCACAGCTCTCTCCTTCATCCACAGCTCTCTCCTTCATCCACAGCTCTCTCCTTCATCCACAGCCCCCTCCTTCATCCACAGCTCTCTCCTGGACCCACAGCTCTCTCCATTGAAAAATAATGACGATTAAATTATTATTGAAAAAAATAGTAATTAAATTATAATGAGAAAAAATAAAAAAATAAATGTCTTATAATGAAAAAATAACGATGAAAAAATAACAATGAAAAATACATTAGTGAAAAATAATTATGGAAATATTAATGGTCCTCTCTTTTTTTTAAAGAACAATGAAAACATTACAATAAAATCATTATTGTTGCAAAAAAAAATGAATGAATGAAGCGATGGGAAAAATTAATAATTTATCGAATAAATAACGACGACGTGAACAATCCTCGCGCGGGGAAAAAAACAACAATTGTCTACGTGATGTCCGACGTTTCGGGCAACGCCCCCTCCACCCCGAGGTCTCATTCCAGCGCAGTCACCCGGATGAAGGCCACGTGGTTCTCCGTCGCCTCGAGCTCGTGCACGGAACCCAGCGCCTCCTGGAGGAGTCCCAGCTCCGCGCGGAGCCTCGCGGCCTCGGCGCGGAGCTCCGCCTCCTTGGCGCGGAGCTCCGCCCGGGGCGTCGCCAGAGCCGAGAGGCGCTCCGCTGTCAGCAGCCCCAGCAGGGAGTCGAACTTGGCGGCCAGGCGAGACTCGGTCGCCACGCACGACTCCTGGTGGTGGTGGTGGTGAGACGTGGTGGTGGTGGTGGTGAGACGTGGTGGTGGTGGTGGTGAGACGTGGTGGTGGTGGTGAGACGTGGTGGTGGTGGTGGTGGTGAGACGTGGTGGTGGTGAGACGTGGTGGTTGTTGGTGGTGGGGGTGGTGGTGGTGGTGGTTGTGGTGGTGGTGTTTGTGGTGGTGGTGAGCCGTGGTGGTGGGGGTGGTGGTGGTGGGGGTGGTGGTGGTGGTGAGACGTGGTGGTGGTGGTGTTTGTGGTGGTGGTGTTTGTGGTGGTGGTGGTGTTTGTGGTGGTGGGGGTGGTGGTGTTTGTAGTGGTGGTGGTTGTGGTGGTAGTGGTGGTGTTGGTGGTGTTTGTGGTGGTGGTGGTGTTTGTGGTGTTGGTTGTTGGTGGTGTTTGTGGTGGTAGTGGTGGTGTTGGTGGTGTTTGTGGTGGTGGTGGTTGTTGGTGCTGTTTGTGGTGGTGGTGTTTGTGGTGGTGGTGGTGATGGTGGTGGTGTTTGTGGTCCCCGGGCCTCCCCTAGGTCGACTCGGCCTAAAATGAGTGTGTGGTCAACATCGTCACTGGAGAGATTGTTCCATCTCACTCCCTTCTACACCCGTGTGTGGACTAATCTCCATCTGTTCCATCTCACTCCCTTCTACACCCGTGTGTGGACTAATCTCCATCTGTTCCATCTCACTCACCTTCTACACCGTGGGTGGACTAATCTCCATCTGTTCCATCTCGCTCCCTTCAACACCGTGTGTGGACTAATCTCCATCTGTTCCATCTCGCTCCCTTCTACACCGTGTGTGGACTAATCTCCATCTGTTCCATCTCACTCCCTTCTACACCCGTGTGTGGACTAATCTCCATCTGTTCCATCTCACTCCCTTCTATACCCGTGTGTGGACTAATCTCCATCTGTTACATCTCGCTCCCTTCTATACCCGTGTGTGGACTAATCTCCATCTGTTCCATCTCGCTCCCTTCTACACCGTGTGTGGACTAATCTCAATCTGTTCCATCTCACTCCCTTCTACACCGTGTGTGGACTAATCTCCATCTGTTCCACTTCGCTCCCTTCTACCCCGTGGGTGGACTAATCTCCATCTGTTCCATCTCGCTCCCTTCTACACCGTGTGTGGACTAATCTCCATCTGTTCCATCTCGCTCCCTTCTACACCGTGTGTGGACTAATCTCAATCTGTTCCATCTCACTCCCTTCTACACCGTGTGTGGACTAATCTCCATCTGTTCCATCTCACTCCCCTTCTACCCCGTGTGTGGACTAATCTCCATCTGTTCCATCTTACTTCACCTTCTACACCGTGTGTGGACTAATCTCCATCTGTTCCATCTCGCTCCCTTCTACACCGTGTGTGGAATAATCTCCATCTGTTCCATCTCGCTCCCTTCTACCCCGTGGGTGAACTAATCTCCATCTGTTCCATCTCACTCCCTTCTACCCATGGGTGGACTAATCTCCATCTGTTCCATCTCGCTCCCTTCTACCCCGTGAGTGGACTAATCGCCATCTGTTCCACCTCGCTCCCTTCTACACCCGTGTGTGGACTAATCTCCATCTGTTCCATCTCGCTCCCTTCTACCCGTGTGTGAACTAATCTCCATCTGTTCCATCTCGCTCCCTTCTACACCGTGGGTGGACTAATCTCCATCTGTTCCATCTTGCTCCCATCTACCCCGTGTGTGGACTAATCTCCATCTGTTCCATCTCACTCCCTTCTATACCCGTGGGTGGACTAATCTCCATCTGTTCCATCTCACTCCCTTCTACACCGTGTGTGGACTAATCTCCATCTGTTCCATCTCACTCCCTTCTATACCCGTGGGTGGACTAATCTCCATCTGTTCCATCTCACTCCCTTCTACCACGGGTGTGGACTAATCTCCATCTGTTCCTTCTCACTCCCTTCTACACCGTGTGTGGACTAATCTCCATCTGTTCCATCTCACTCCACCTTCTACACCGTGTGTGGACTAATCTCCATCTGTTCCATCACACTCCCTTCTAGCCCGTGTGTGGACTAATCTCCATCTGTTCCATCTCACTCCCTTATACCACGTGGGTGGACTAATCTCCATCTGTTCCATCTCACTCCCTTCTACCCCGTGTGTGGACTGATCTCCATCTGTTCCATCTCACTTCTCCTTCTACACCGTGTGTGGACTAATCTCCATCTGTTCCATCTCACTCCCTTCTACCCCTTGTGTGGACTAATCTCCATCTGTTCCATCTCGCTCCCTTCCACGCCGTGTGTGGACTAATCTCCATCTGTTCCACCTCACTCCCTTCTACACCGTGTGTGGACTAATCTCCATCTGTTCCATCTCACTCCCTTCTACCCCGTGTGTGGACTAATCTCCATCTGTTCCATCTCACTCCCTTCTACACCCGTGGGTGGACTAATCTCCATCTGTTCCATCTCACTGCCTTCTACACCGTGTGTGGACTAATCTCCATCTGTTCCATCTCGCTCCCTTCTACAGCGTGTGTGGACTAATCTCCATCTGTTCCATCTCACTCCCTTCTACCCCGTGTGTGAACTAATCTCCATCTGTTCCATCTCACTCCCTTCTACCACGTGTGTGGACTAATCTCCATCTGTTTCCATCTCGCTCCCTTCTACCCCGTGTGTGAACTAATCTCCATCTGTTCCATCTCGCTCCCTTCTACCACGTGTGTGGACTAATCTCCATCTGTTCCATCTCGCTCCCTTCTACCACGTGTGTGGACTAATCTCCATCTGTTCCATCTCGCTCCCTTCTACACCGTGTACACTAATCTCCATCTGTTCCATCTTGCTCCCTTCTACCCCGTGTGTGAACTAATCTCCATCTGTTCCATCTCGCTCCCTTCTACCACGTGTGTGGACTAATCTCCATCTGTTCCATCTCGCTCCCTTCTACCACGTGTGTGGACTAATCTCCATCTGTTCCATCACACTCCCTTCTATACCCGTGGGTGGACTAATCTCCATCTGTTCCATTTCGCTCCCCTTCTACCACGTTTGTGGACTAATCTCCATCTGTTCCATCTCGCTCCCTTCTATACCCGTGTGTGGACTAATCTCCATCTGTTCCATCTCGCTCCCTTCTACACCCGTGTGTGGACTAATCTCCATCTGTTCCATCTCGCTCCCTTCTACACCGTGTCTGGACTAATCTCCATCTGTTCCATCTCGCTCCCTTCTACACCGTGTGTGGACTAATCTCCATCTGTTCCATCTCGCTCCCTTCTACACCGTGTGTGAACTAATCTCCACCTGTATCTGTGGCTGTCGAATGTTTGGGGCCGTCCATAAATGACGTCACGCGATTTTTGACCCCCCCTCCCCCTTCGTCACATGACGTCACAAAAAGTCAGACCCCGCCCCCTCAAATATGACGTCACAAAGCTCTGCCCCTCCCCCCCCCCTCCCAAAATATTTTTTTTTAAATAAAACTACGCTTCAAATCGCTTTGAACTATTGTCACGTTGTAGTTGTGTATTTAACGTGGCGCTTACAACTCCGATGTTGTAGGTAGAAAACATTTACTAAAACAAAGTCCCATTTATATTCTTGGTTCTTTCGGTAAAGTCACCGCGTCGAAGGGAAACAATAAAATAAAAAATATATATATACATACAAAACAATAAAATTCTCACGACGTTTCGACTCAACGCCACGAGCAAGCATCGTCAGGTGTGAAACGTCGTGAGAATTTTATCGTTTTATATAAATATATATTTTAATTATTATTTTATCGTTTTTCCACCCCCCCAATTTCCACGCGGTGACTTTACCGAAAGAAAAACCAAGGGTTATGAATCACTGCAGTCAACGAAAGCTTTAACTGAAAAAATAAAAATAATTTAAAGTCCATTTTAATTAAGCAGAAATGCTGGATGTTCATAATAACGGTGTTTTTGGGTTCGATCGCGTTTATTTATAAATGTGTCGTAACCCTCCACCACCCGACACGGCCAATCAGCAAAAAAAAGTGTCACGTTGACAAAAAGACAAAAATAGTTCACTACTTTAGCCCACCGGTGTGTTGTTGAAGAGTGAATCCACAACATTTACAGTTTGAGTAGTGTGACGTTTCGCTGGTTAATACATCCAGCATCATCGGGCAATTCGCCAGAATGGTAAAGCCCTCGCTTGCTCCCGGTGTTTTATATCGAGCAGAAGAGTGACGTCATCACTTAACTCATATCAGGTGCAGTGATTAGAGGCGGAGGGTGGGGGGGGTATTGTAATTATATAATCGATTAGTAATCAGTCATTGGTTACATTATGAGACCTCCTTTGCCAGTAACAAGATATAGTAATAGGTTTTTACCCTTTTAACTGGCACAAAAACTGACACCTTTATTCAAGGCATCATGTTTGCAATAACCACAACACAAGCAGTCAGAATGCAAACAAAAAAGAGAGACAACTCTGATAATGATATGCCTTTTGGCGTCTTCTGGTCCAACACCAATGGAGACTATAGGGCTCTAAGAAAAGCCGTCTCTGGTGTGGACCAATCAAATTCAAGGACAGTGCCAATATCATTATCAGAGTTGTCTCTCTTTTGTTTGCATGTTGACTGCGTGTGTTGTGGTTATTGCAAACATGACGCCTTGAATAAATAAAGGTGTCAGTTTTTGTGCCCAGTTAAAAGGGTAAAACCTATTCCTATATCTTGTTACTGTTAAAGGAGGTCTCATAATGTAAATGCTCACCCCGAGCCCTCAATACTCTGATGGTGCGCTGTTTTTGAGTTGTACGCCTTTTGGCGTCTTCTGGTCCAACACCAGTGGAGACTTAAGGGCTCTAAGAAAAGCCGTCTCTGGTGTGGACCAATCAAATTCAAGGACAGTGCCAATATCATTATCAGAGTTGTCTCTTTTTGTTTGCATTTTGACTGCTTGTGTTGTGGTTATTGCAAACATGACGCCTTGAATAAATAAAGGTGTCAGTTTTTGTGCCCAGTTAAAAGGGTAAAAACCTATTCCTATTTCCTATAGTCATTGGTTATGATTAGTAATGAGTTGTAGATTAGTAATTCTTTAAATCAAAATGTAACGTGCATTATTTAATAATACGCTTACATGCTGGATGTATTTACCAGCGAAACGTCACGGTACAACTCAAACTGTAAATGTTGTGGATCCACTCTTCAACAACACACCGGTGCGGGGCTAAAGTAGAGAACTAATTTGTCTTTTTGTCAACGTGACACCCCTTTTTTTTTGCTGATTTGCCCGTGTCGGGTGGTGGAGGGTTACGACACATTTATAAATAACAAAAAAAAACACCTTTAGCGTGAATAATATCGGTGGCGAAAGCCCGCTGCGTGTTTAAACTGAGAACGTGCGCTTGCCCGTAATTTATTTATAAAGTTTGCCCATTTTGACGTGACGTCACATTGCTCAAACCCTCCCCCCACCCCACCCACCCCCGCTAGGTGCGTGACGTCACTCATGGGGGGCGTGACGTGTGACGTGTGTGAATCGTCATCGTCGTCACAGCCGTTGCCCCGTTGCCCCGTGATGACGTGCGAGCCTCACGTCGAGGGCCAGAGTGGTGCGGTGGAGCTCCTGCAGGTAGACGTTGATGCTCCTCTGCCTGTCCCGTAGGCAACGCTTGCACGAGGCGAGCCGCTCCTGAGGGGAGAGGGGGGCCGTGAGAAACGTCAGCAGCAGCGGTGACGTCACCGCGGCCACGTCCCGTGCCAGGCTAGGTGCACCTCGAGGCCGCCATGTGAAGTGTCGAACGCCCCGCCGGCAGGAGGTCACGGGGCAGACCCGGCAGGTGGCACGGGTCGACTGACTGAGATGGCTGTGGCTGATGCACCACCTGTGCCCCCTACTGTGGCAACCTGCTGTGCTTTAGCCACCCGGCGCTCCGCTCGTTGTTGTGAGCGTCGCTCCTCCGCCCTCCGTTGTTGTTGGAGGGCGACTGCCTCCAACTGCCCAGTAGCATCCTTCACGAGCCTCCTCCACAGAGGCCGATCTTGACACCGCAGGTACCAGACACACACACACAGACACGCACACACAGACACGCACAGACACACCCACAGACACACACACACACACAGACACACACAGACACACACACACAGACACAGACACACACACAGACACACACAGACACACAGACACACAGACACACACACACAGACACACACACACACACAGACACACACACAGACACACACACACAGACACAGACACACACACAGACACACACACACAGAAACACACACAGACACACACACACAGACACACACACAGACACATACACAGACACACACAGACACACACAGACACACACAGACACACAGACACAGACACACACACACACAGACACACACACACAGACACACACACACACACAGACACACACACAGACACACACAGACACAGACACACACACACACAGACACACACACACGCACACAGACACACACAGACACACACACAGACACACACACACAGACACACACACACAGACACACAGACACACACACACAGACACACACAGAACCTGGCTGTGATGGTGGTGGGGGTGTTCTTGTTCCCACAGCGCTGGTGGCCTTCATAGACACTGCTACTCGCTACTAACAGCACTTGCCCCTACAGTCTGTCACAGGCTACACGGGGGATCTTTGTCTTTGTGTGTTCATAGACACCGCTACTCGCTACTAACAACACTTGCCCCTACAGTCTGTCAGAGGCTACACGGGGGATCTTTGTCTTTGTGTGTTCATAGACACCGCTACTCGCTACTAACAGCACTTGCCCCTACAGTCTGTCAGAGGCTACACGGGGGATCTTTGTCTTTGTGTGTTCATAGACACCGCTACTCGCTACTAACAGCACTTGCCCCTACAGTCTGTCAGAGGCTACACGGGGGATCTTTGTCTTTGTGTGTGAGTGTACAGCACTTGCCCCTACAGTCTGTCACAGGCTACACGGGGGATCTTTATCTTTGTGTGTTCATAGACCCCGCTACTCGCTACTAACAGCACTTGCCCCTACAGTCTGTCACAGGCTACACGGGGGATCTTTGTCTTTGTGTGTTCATAGACACCGCTACTCACTAATAACAACACTTGCCCCTACAGTCTGTCAGAGGCTACACGGGGGATCTTTGTCTTTGTGTGTGAGTGTACAGCACTTGCCCCTACGGTCTGTCAGAGGCTACACGGGGGATCTTTGTCTTTGTGTGTTCATAGACACCGCTACTCACTAATAACAGCACTTGCCCCTGCAGTCTGTCACAGGCTACACGGGGGATCTTTGTGTGTTCATAGACACCGCTACTCGCTACTAACAACACTTGCCCCTACGGTCTGTCAGAGGCTACACGGGGGATCTTTGTCTTTGTGTGTTCATAGACACCGCTACTCACTAATAACAGCACTTGCCCCTGCAGTCTGTCACAGGCTACACGGGGGATCTTTGTGTGTTCATAGACACCGCTACTCGCTACTAACAACACTTGCCCCTACAGTCTGTCAGAGGCTACACGGGGGATCTTTGTCTTTGTGTGTGAGTATACAGCACTTGCCCCTACAGTCTGTCAGAGGCTACACGGGGGATCTTTGTCTTTGTGTGTGAGTGTACAGCACTTGACCCTACAGTCTGTCAGAGGCTACACGGGGGATCTTTGTCTTTGTGTGTTCATAGACACCGCTACTCGCTACTAACAGCACTTGCCCCTACAGTCTGTCAGAGGCTACACGGGGGACCTTTGGCTTTGTGTGTGAGTGTACAGCACTTGCCCCTACAGTCTGTCACAGGCTACACGGGGGATCTTTGTCTTTGTGTGTTCATAGACACCGCTACTCGCTACTAACAGCACTTGCCCCTACAGTCTGTCACAGGCTACACGGGGGATCTTTGTCTTTGTGTGTTCATAGACACCGCTACTCACTAATAACAACACTTGCCCCTACAGTCTGTCAGAGGCTACACGGGGGATCTTTGTCTTTGTGTGTGAGTGTACAGCACTTGCCCCTACGGTCTGTCAGAGGCTACACGGGGGACCTTTGTCTTTGTGTGTGAGTGTACAGCACTTGCCCCCACAGTCTGTCACAGGCTACACGGGGGATCTTTGTCTTTGTGTGTTCATAGACACCGCTACTCGCTACTAACAGCACTTGCCCCTACAGTCTGTCACAGGCTACACGGGGGATCTTTGTCTTTGTGTGTTCATAGACACCGCTACTCACTAATAACAACACTTGCCCCTACAGTCTGTCAGAGGCTACACGGGGGATCTTTGTCTTTGTGTGTGAGTGTACAGCACTTGCCCCTACGGTCGGTCAGAGGCTACACGGGGGACCTTTGTCTTTGTGTGTGAGTGTACAGCACTTGCCCCTACGGTCTGTCAGAGGCTACACGGGGGATCTTTGTCTTTGTGTGTTCATAGACACCGCTACTCACTAATAACAGCACTTGCCCCTGCAGTCTGTCACAGGCTACACGGGGGATCTTTGTCTTTGTGTGTTCATAGACACCGCTACTCGCTACTAACAACACTTGCCCCTACAGTCTGTCAGAGGCTACACGGGGGATCTTTGTCTTTGTGTGTGAGTATACAGCACTTGCCCCTACAGTCTGTCAGAGGCTACACGGGGGATCTTTGTCTTTGTGTGTGAGTGTACAGCACTTGACCCTACAGTCTGTCAGAGGCTACACGGGGGATCTTTGTCTTTGTGTGTTCATAGACACCGCTACTCGCTACTAACAGCACTTGCCCCTACAGTCTGTCAGAGGCTACACGGGGGACCTTTGGCTTTGTGTGTGAGTGTACAGCACTTGCCCCTACAGTCTGTCACAGGCTACACGGGGGATCTTTGTCTTTGTGTGTTCATAGACACCGCTACTCGCTACTAACAGCACTTGCCCCTACAGTCTGTCACAGGCTACACGGGGGATCTTTGTCTTTGTGTGTTCATAGACACCGCTACTCACTACTAACAGCACTTGCCCCTACAGTCTGTCACAGGCTACACGGGGGACCTTTGTCTTTGTGTGTGAGTGTACAGCACTTGCCCCTACAGTCTGCTAGAGGCTACACGGGGGATCTTTGTCTTTGTATGTGTACAGCACTTGCCCCTACAGTCTGCTAGAGGCTACAACTCGCTCGCCTGGTGTACAGGAGGTCGTGGGTTCCACCACCATCATCATCACGGTGGCTAGGAGATGTTGACTACCTCGCCTGGTGTACAGGAGGTCGTGGGTTCCACCACCACCACCACCATCATCACGGTGGATAGGAGATGTTGACTACCTCGCCTGTTCTACAGGAGGTCGTGGGTTCCACCACCACCATCATCACGGTGGCTAGGGGATGTTGACTACGTCGCCTGGTGTGCAGGAGGTCGTGGGTTCCACCACCACCATCATCATCACGGTGGCTAGGAGATGTTGACTACCTCGCCTGTTCTACAGGAGGTCGTGGGTTCCACCACCACCACCATCATCACGGTGGCTAGATGTTGACTACCTCGCCTGGTGCACAGGAGGTCGTGTGTTCCACCACCACCACCATCATCACGGTGGCTAGGAGATGAACGCACGTACGCACACGCCCACGTGTTGATACCGGGCCACGTGTCGTCCCCTGTATCCGCCAGAGTCGCTTCGCCTTCATGGACGTCGTCTTCATGGACTTCGCCATCGACGGCGAGCCGGCGGGACGCCTTCTCTTCGAGGTTTGCCCTCTCACCCACACACACACATCAACAACAACAACAACAACCGCCACTAAGTGGAGGTGACATCACCACGACGCTTGTGCCAGGCCATGTGCACCTTGAGGCCACGTGAAGTGTCGAACGCCCGCTGGCAGGAGGTCACGGGGCAGACCCAGGTGCCACGGGTCGACTGATTGAGATGACTGGCTGATGCACCACCTGTGCCCCCTACTGTGCCAACCTGCTGTGCTTTAGCCACCCGGCGCTCCGCTCGTTGTTGTGAGCGTCGCTCCTCCGCCCTCCGTTGTTGTTGGAGGGCGACTGCCTCCAACTGCCCAGCAGCGTCCTTCACGAGCCTCCTCCACAGAGGCCGATCTTGACACCGCTGGTACCAGTCATCGGCAAGTCCACTCAGCTCCACGTCCTCCTGTACCACATCACTCCATCTCTTCTCTAGCCCGTGCCGTGCCTGCTTAGCCCCCTCGATCCGGCCGAACAAAAGCTCTTTAGGCATGCGGTGGCTGGGCATGCGGGCTACATGACCCAGCCATCGCAGCCTTGCCTGCCCGGAGGATCTCACCGATGGGACCTTGCCCAGATCTTTCAAGGATTTGTGAGCTCCTCACACAATCCAGTATGGTTAAACCCAGGATGGATCGTAAGCAGGCCAGCCTAAATGTTTCTAATCGGCGAAGATGTTCCATTAGGGGGGTCCACGTTTCGCAAGCATAGAGAAGGGAGGGAATGACCGTGGCCGAGAAGACCTGAAGCTTTGGGCGGAGCGACAGACCAGGTAGCTTCCACACAGCGTTATGCAACCGATGAATGGATATTGCCGCTCGACTGATTCGGAGTGAGACCTCTGCTGTTAAACTGGAGCCGGCAAAACAACCCCCTACCTTCTCACGGTGCTGGACGGCCAACTCAGTCGTGGACAGTGCTGTGGGGGGAGGTCCAATTTCGATTGGCTCCTCCCTTCATGGCGTCTGTGACCACCACAGGGGCTAAACGGGGGCTCTGGACGGGTGCGAGGGGCTGGTAACCCCTCCACCTTCAATTAATTACCGCTAAACCACGAGTTAAACACCCCACACACCCCCACACACACCCCCACACACCCCCCCGACACACACTCCCACGCATACCCATACACGCTCCCCCACACACACCCCACACACACCCCCACACACATCCCACACACACACCCCCACACACACCCCCACACACCCCCCCGACACACACTCCCACACACACCCATACACACACCCCCACACACACCCCACACACACCCCCACACACACCCCCACACACACCCCACACACACACACCCACACACACACCCCGACACACACCCCCACACACACGAAGATCCACCCGTGTAGCCTCTGACAGACTATAGGGGCAAGTGTTGTACACACTCACACACAAGGACAAAGATCCCCCATGTAGCCTGTGACAGACTGTAGTGGCAAGTGATCTATACACTAACACACACACGTACACACACATATACACACAACAACAACCGCCATTCGCCACTAAGTGGCGGTGACGTCACCACGACGCTTGTGCCAGGCTATGTGCACGTTGAGGCCACGTGAAGTGTCGAACGCCCGCTGGCGGTCACGGGGCAGACCCAGGTGCCACGGGTCGACTGACTGAGATGACTGAGATAACTGGCTGATGTACCACCTGTGCCCCCTACTGTTACAAAAGAAAAATACACGTACACACATTCACACACATACACACACGTACACACATACTACAACAACCGTACACACGTACACACATACACACGTAAACACGTGCACACACACACACACGTATACACATAGACACACACACGTACACACATAGACACGTACACACACACGTACACACATATACACACACGTACGCACATACACACGTACACACATACATACACACGTACACACATAAATACACACACGTACACACACACGTACACACGTACACACATACATGCACACACACGTACACAAATATTCACGCACATACATTCACCCACACACGTACACACACAACAACCGCCATTCGCCACTAAGTGACGGTGACGTCACCACGACGCTTGTGCCAGGCCATGTGCACCTTGAGGCCACGTGAAGTATCGAATGCCCGCTGGCAGGAGGTCACGGGGCAGACCCAGGTGCCACGGGTCGACTGACTGAGATGACTGGCTGATGCACCACCTGTGCCCCCTACTGTGCCAACCTGCTGTGCTTTAGCCACCCGGCGCTCCGCTCGTTGTTGTGAGCGTCGCTCCTCCGCCCTCCGTTGTTGTTGGAGGGCGACTGTCTCCAACTGCCCAGTAGCATCCTTCACGAGCCTCCTCCACAGAGGCCGATCTTGACACCGCTGGTACCAGTCATCGGCAAGTCCACTCAGCTCCACGTCCTCCTGTACCACATCACTCCATCTCTTCTCTAGCCCGTGCCGCGCCCGTTTAGCCCCCTTGATCCGGCCGAACAAAAGCTGTTTCGGCATGCGGTGGCTGGGCATGCGGGCTACATGACCCAGCCATCGCAGCCTTGTCCGCCGGAGGAGCCCACCGATGGGACCTTGCCCAGATCTTTCAAGGATTTGTGAGCTCCTCACACAATCCAGTCTGGTTAAACCCAGGATGGATCAAAGGCAGGCCAGCCTAAATGTTTCTAACCGGCGAAGATGTTCCATTAGGGGGGGTCCACGTTTCGCAAGCATAGAGAAGGGAGGGAATGACCGTGGCCGAGAAGACCTGAAGCTTTGGGCGGAGCGACAGACCAGGTAGCTTCCACACAGCGTTATGCAACCGATGAATAGATATTGCCGCTCGACTGATTCGGAGTGAGACCTCTGCTGTTAAACTGGAGCCGGCAAAACAACCCCCTACCTTCTCACGGTGTTGGACGGCCAACTCTGTCGTGGACAGTGCTGTGGGGGGAGGTCCAATTCCGATTGGCTCCTCCCCTCATGGCGTCTGTGTCCACCACAGGGGCTATACGGGGGCTCTGGACGGGTGCGAGGGGATGGTAACCCCTCCACCTTCAATTAATTACCGCTAAACCACGAGTTAAACACCCCACACACCCCCACACACACCCCCACACACCCCCCGACACACACCCCCACACACACCCATACACACACCCCCACATACACACCCCATACACGCTCCACCACACACACCCCATACACACCCCCACACACACCCCCCACACACACGAATATCCACCCGTGTAGCCTGTGACAGACTGTAGTGGCAAGTGCTCTATACACTAATACACACACACGTACACACACATATACACACAACAACAACAACCGCTATTCGCCACTAAGTGGCGGTGACGTCACCACGACGCTTGTGCCAGGCTATGTGCACGTTGAGGCCACGTGAAGTGTCGAACGCCCGCTGGCAGGAGGTCACGGGGCAGACCCAGGTGCCACGGGTCGACTGACTGAGATGACTGAGATAACTGGCTGATGTACCACCTGTGCCACCTACTGTTACAAAAGAAAAATACACGTACACACACATTCACACACATACACACACGTACACACATACTACAACAACCGTACACACGTACACACATACACACGTACACACGTGCACACACAGACACGTACACATGTGCACATACACACGTATACACATAGACACATACACACACACGTACACACATAGACACGTACACACACACGTACACACATATACACACGTACGCACATACACACGTACACACATACATACACACGTACATACATAAATACACACACGTACACACACATACACACGTACACACATACATGCACACACACGTACACACAAATATTCACGCACATACATTCACCCACACACGTACACACACAACAACCGCCATTCGCCACTAAGTGACGGTGACGTCACCACGACGCTTGTGCCAGGCCATGTGCACCTTGAGGCCACGTGAAGTATCGAATGCCCGCTGGCAGGAGGTCACGGGGCAGACCCAGGTGCCACGGGTCGACTGACTGAGATGACTGGCTGATGCACCACCTGTGCCCCCTACTGTGCCAACCTGCTGTGCTTTAGCCACCCGGCGCTCCGCTCGTTGTTGTGAGCGTCGCTCCTCCGCCCTCCGTTGTTGTTGGAGGGCGACTGTCTCCAACTGCCCAGTAGCATCCTTCACGAGCCTCCTCCACAGAGGCCGATCTTGACACCGCTGGTACCAGTCATCGGCAAGTCCACTCAGCTCCACGTCCTCCTGTACCACATCACTCCATCTCTTCTCTAGCCCGTGCCGCGCCCGTTTAGCCCCCTTGATCCGGCCGAACAAAAGCTGTTTCGGCATGCGGTGGCTGGGCATGCGGGCTACATGACCCAGCCATCGCAGCCTTGTCCGCCGGAGGAGCCCACCGATGGGACCTTGCCCAGATCTTTCAAGGATTTGTGAGCTCCTCACACAATCCAGTCTGGTTAAACCCAGGATGGATCGTAAGCAGGCCAGCCTAAATGTTTCTAATCGGCGAAGATGTTCCATTAGGGGGGTCCACGTTTCGCAAGCATAGAGAAGGGAGGGAATGACCGTGGCCGAGAAGACCTGAAGCTTTGGGCGGAGCGACAGACCAGGTAGCTTCCACACAGCGTTATGCAACCGATGAATAGATATTGCCGCTCGACTGATTCGGAGTGAGACCTCTGCTGTTAAACTGGAGCGGTGCTGGACGGGCAACTCTGTCGTGGACAGTGCTGTGGGGGGAGGTCCAATTCCGATTGGCTCCTCCCCTCATGGCGTCTGTGACCACCACAGTGGCTAAACGGGGGCTCTGGACGGGTGCAAGGGGCTGGTAACCCCTCCACCTTCAATTAATTACCGCTAAACCACGAGTTAAACACCCCACACACCCCCACACACACCCCCACACACCCCCCGACACACACTCCCACACACACGAAGATCCACCCGTGTAGCCTCTGACAGACTATAGGGGCAAGTGTTGTACACACTCACACACAAGGACAAAGATCCCCCATGTAGCCTGTGATAGACTGTGGTGGCAAGTGCTCTATACACTAACACACACACACACGTACACACATATATACACACAACAACAACCGCTATTCGCCACTAAGTGGCGGTGACGTCACCACGACGCTTGTGCCAGGCTATGTGCACGTTGAGGCCACGTGAAGTGTCGAACGCCCGCTGGCAGGAGGTCACGGGGCAGACCCAGGTGCCACGGGTCGACTGACTGAGATAACTGGCTGATGTACCACCTGTGCCCCCTACTGTTACAAAAGAAAAATACACGTACACACACATTCACACACATACACACACGTACACACATACTACAACAACCGTACACACGTACACACGTGCACACACACACGTACACACGAGCACACACACGTATACACATAGACACATACACACACACGTACACACACACACACACCCACACACGTACACACCCACACACGTACACACACACGTACACACACCCACACACACAGTACACACACACACGTACACACACACACACACGTACACACACCGACGCCTCACTGTGAATGTCCGAGCGCTGTGAGGGCGTCAGTCGCATTGACTTCACGACCTTTGACCGGCGCCGATTTCCCCCCTGGGGCCGGCCGGCCGGCCGACCCGTGTGGCCTCTCGGCCTGCAGCTCTTCACAGAGCTGTGCCCCAGGACCTGCCACAACTTCAGAGCTCTGTGCACGGGCGACGGGTCGGAACGTTGGCCGTCGTACAAGGGGTCGCTCGTCCATCGCGTCGTGCCCAACGGGTGGATTCAGGCGGGAGGTGAGAGAGAGAGTGAGTGGGAGAGAGAGTGGGAGAGAGTGGGAGAGTGGGAGAGAGAGTGAGAGAGAGTGGGAGAGAGAGTGAGTGAGAGTGTGAGAGAGTGAGAGTGGGAGAGAGAGTGTGTGAGTGAGTGAGTGGGAGAGAGTGAGAGAGAGAGTGAGTGAGAGAGTGAGAGAGAGAGTGAGAGAGTGAGAGAGAGAGTGGGAGACAGAGTGAGAGAGTGAGTGAGAGTGTGAGAGAGAGTGAGTGGGAGAGAGTGTGAGAGTGGGAGAGAGTGAGAGAGAGAGTGGGAGAGTGGGAGAGAGAGAGAGTGAGAGAGAGTGGGAGAGAGAGTGAGAGAGAGTGAGTGAGAGTGTGAGAGAGTGAGAGTGGGAGAGAGAGTGTGTGAGTGAGTGAGTGGGAGAGAGTGAGAGAGAGAGTGAGTGAGAGAGAGTGAGAGAGAGAGTGAGAGAGTGAGAGAGAGAGTGGGAGACAGAGTGAGAGAGTGAGTGAGAGTGTGAGAGAGAGTGAGTGGAGAGAGTGAGAGATTGAGAGAGAGTGAGTGAGAGAGAGTGAGAGAGAGAGTGAGAGAGTGAGAGAGAGAGTGGGAGAGAGAGAGAGAGAGTGAGAGAGAGTTAGAGAGTGAGAGTGAGTGAGAGAGAGTGAGTGAGTGAGAGAGTGGAAGAGTGAGAGAGTGTTGAGAGAGAGAGAGAGAGAGAGAGTGAGAGGAGTGAGAGAGAGAGGGAGAGAGAGAGGTGAGTGGGAGCAGGTTACTTTTTTGATGGAGTTAAATAGAGATTTGTGATCACGGGCCACTGAGGCAGACTCCATCTCCTCAGCAACCCGCGACCACCACCCATCCTTGCAGCGCCTCACGGCTCTCCCAAACCTCCGAGCGAAGGCTGCGGTAAGCCCCCTCATTCTCTGACGTGGGATTCTGTAGCCGATGAGAGTGGGCCTGTCGCTATTTCTCAACCATCCTGAACACCTCCTCTGTCAGCCCAGGGTCTCTAGGGAGGTCTGGACCGCGTACCCAAAGCAGCCATTGCAGCTGCATGAGTCACAGTCCTAAACCTCGCCCATTTACCCTCGACATCAGGAGGAGTCGGGGACGATGCCAATCCCAGCTGCAAGCGATGATGAAATTCTCGCTTGCAACTTTCATCAGATAACTGAGACATGGCCACCTTAGGTTTGAATGGGGTCCTGGGTGTACACCCACCACCGGAGTGGAAGAATGGCAGGCGCATCTTACAGATGACTAGTCGATGGTCAGAGGGCAGATCAGCTCCACGGTAGGTCCTGGTGTCAAGGACATGGGCTCGCATCCGCTGGTCCGTCACTATGTAGTCCAGCAGATGTTCTTGCTTGGACCCGGCATGCATCCATGATGTTGTGTGGATGCGCCGATGCCGGAACAGCGTGTTGGTA
>NC_133732.1:5094162-5219162 GCF_048934315.1 Petromyzon marinus
GGAGAGAGTGAGAGAGAGAGTGAGTGAGAGAGAGTGAGAGAGAGAGTGAGAGAGTGAGAGAGAGAGTGGGAGACAGAGTGAGAGAGTGAGTGAGAGTGTGAGAGAGAGTGAGTGGGAGAGTGAGAGAGAAGAGTGAGTGAGAGAGAGTGAGAGAGAGAGTGAGAGAGTGAGAGAGAGAGTGGGAGACAGAGTGAGAGAGTGAGTGAGAGTGTGAGAGAGAGTGAGTGGGAGAGAGTGAGAGAGAGAGTGAGTGAGAGAGAGTGAGAGAGAGAGTGAGAGAGTGAGAGAGAGAGTGAGAGAGTGAGAGAGAGAGTGGGAGAGAGAGAGAGAGAGTGAGAGAGAGTTAGAGAGATAGAGAGTGAGTGAGAGAGAGTGAGTGAGTGAGAGAGTGGGAGAGTGAGAGAGTGTCAGAGAGAGAGAGATAAGAGAGTGTGAGAGAGTGGGAGAGAGAGAGAGAGTGAGAGTGGGAGAGAGAGAGAGAGAGAGTGGGAGAGAGAGAGAGAGTGTGAGAGAGAGAGAGAGTGGGAGAGAGAGAGTGAGAGAGTGGGAGAGAGTGAGAGAGAGTGAGAGAGAGTGGAGGAGAGAGTGAGAGTGGGAGAGAGAGTGTGAGAGAGAGTGAGAGAGTGGGAGAGAGAGTGGGAGAGAGAGTGTTAGTGAGAGAGAGTGGGAGAGAGTGTGAGAGTGAGAGAGTGAGAGTGTGAGAGAGAGAGAGTGGGAGAGAGAATGTGAGTGAGAGAGTGGGAGAGTGAGTGAGAGAGAGAGAGTGGGAGAGAGAATGTGAGTGAGAGAGTGGGAGAGAGTGAGTGAGAGAGAGAGTGAGTGAGAGAGAGTGAGAGCGAGTGTGTGAGTGAGAGAGTGGGAGAGTGTGTGAGTGAGTGAGGAGAGTGAGAGAGTGGGAGAGAGTGTAAGAGAGAGTGTGTGAGTGAGAGCGTGAGAGAGAGAGTGAGTGAGAGAGAGTGAGAGAGTGGGAGAGAGAATGTGAGTGAGAGAGTGGGAGAGTGAGTGAGTGAGAGAGAGAGTGAGTGAGAGAGAGTGACAGCGAGTGTGTGAGTGAGAGGGTGGGAGAGAGTGTGAGTGAGAGTGTGTGAGTGAGAGCGTGAGAGAGAGAGAGTGAGTGAGAGAGAGTGAGAGAGTGGGAGAGAGTGTGAGTGAGAGAGAGTGGGAGAGTGAGTGAGTGAGAGTGAGTGAGTGAGAGTGTGAGAGAGTGAGAGTGAGTTGAGTGAGGGAGTGTAAGAGAGAGTGAGAGAGATAAGAGAGTGAGAGAGAGTGTGAGTGAGTGATAGTGAGAGAGTGAGTGTGTGTGAGTGACCTCCTGTCACAGGTGCTGGCTAAAGTGGCCCCTCGGGATAGAGTCATCATGTGGGGTGACTTCAATGCCCGAGTTGGTCATGATGCTGGCACCTGGTCTGGAGTGATTGGAGGGCATGGGCCAGATCAGCTCAATAACAACGGTAGGAGGCTGGTAGATTTTTGTGCAGCCCATGGGCTTGTAATTACCAACACGCTGTTCCGGCATCGGCGCATCCACACAACATCATGGATGCATGCCGGGTCCAAGCAAGAACATCTGCTGGACTACATAGTGACGGACCAGCGGATGCGAGCCCATGTCCTTGACACCAGGACCTACCGTGGAGCTGATCTGCCCTCTGACCATCGACTAGTCATCTGTAAGATGCGCCTGCCATTCTTCCACTCCGGTGGTGGGTGTACACCCAGGACCCCATTCAAACCTAAGGTGGCCATGTCTCAGTTATCTGATGAAAGTTGCAAGCGAGAATTTCATCATCGCTTGCAGCTGGGATTGGCATCGTCCCCGACTCCTCCTGATGTCGAGGGTAAATGGGCGAGGTTTAGGACTGTGACTCATGCAGCTGCAATGGCTGCTTTGGGTACGCGGTCCAGACCTCCCTAGAGACCCTGGCTGACAGAGGAGGTGTTCAGGATGGTTGAGAAATAGCGACAGGCCCACTCTCATCGGCTACAGAATCCCACGTCAGAGAATGAGGGGGCTTACCGCAGCCTTCGCTCGGAGGTTTGGAGAGCCGTGAGGCGCTGCAAGGATGGGTGGTGGTCGCGGGTTGCTGAGGAGATGGAGTCTGCCTCAGTGGCCCGTGATCACAAATCTCTATTTAACTCCATCAAAAAAGTAACCTGCAGAGCCACACCTATTACCATAATTAAGGGAAAAAAGGGTGATCCAATCTCCGACCCCCAGGAACAGGTTTGCAGATTTGCTGAGCATTTCTGTGAGGTCCTGGGGGAGGGAAAATCCCTCAGCCAGGAAAACATCGTGGCACAAAGTGAGGATGACCCTGCTGAGGCTGCGGTGCCTCAAATATTGGAAGAAGTCACCCCCTGTGAGTGGCTGGCTGAGGTGCCATCTGTTGAGGAAGTACTGAGGGCGATCCAGAGTCTGAGACCAGGAAAGGCAGCGGGCAGAGATGATCTCCCAAGCGAAATGCTGAGGGAGGGTGGCGTTTGTGCACAGACTGCCCTATATGACATTATAACAACAATCTGGACCACTGGACAGGTTTCGCAGGATTGGAAGGATGCCCTGGTGGTCCCCCTCTTTAAGAAGGGGAACCGCACAGACTGTAACAACTACAGGGGCATCTCATTCCTCAGTGTGCCGGTAAAGGTCCTGGCAAGGATTATTCAGCATCGCCTTGCCAGGCACGCTGAGGAGAGGCTTACGGAGCCCCAATGCGGTTTCAGGAAAGGGCGGTCCTGCAGAGATGCCATATTTTCTGTCCGTCTGCTACAGCAGAGGTGTAGGGAATTCCAAAAAGACGTACATCTCTGCTTTATTGACCTGGTCAAGGCCTATCATACCATCAGTAGGCCTGGGCTCTGGGTTGTTCTTCGTGCTTTTGGAGTACCTGACCCTCTGCTCACGATCATTAAGGACCTTCATGATGGTGAGCAAGCCCGGGTAAAACTACGTGGCCGGGAGTCAGAGCCATTCCCTGTACACCTTGGGGTGCGATAGGGATGTCCTCTGGCTCCCACATTATTTAACATTTTTTCGACCACGTAGTTCGTGAAGCCTTTGATGGCTGTACCAGAGGAATTTCCATCTGGTACAGATACAATGGGAGGCTGATCGATGCCCGGGTGCGGTCAAGGGATGGCTCCCTATTGCTCAACCACGTTATGTATGCCGATGATTTGGTAATAGCTGCTCATTCAGAGTAGGAGTTGGAGGCGCTGCTGCTGAAACTGGAGCATACCACTATGAGGATGGGCCTTACCATCAGCCCCACCAAAACTAAGCACCTGCCTGGGTATTTTGTACCATCGGACACTCCACCCCCACAACTCCCAATCGGTGATGGGGCAGTTGTGGAGCGAGTGGAGAGTTTCCCATACCTGGGCAGTGTGCTCATGACCGGCTCTGGTTTAACAGCAGAGGTCTCACTCCGAATCAGTCGAGCGGCAATATCTTTTCATCGGTTGCGTAATGCTGTGTGGAAGCTACCTGGTCTGTCGCTCCGCACTAAGCTTCGGGTCTTCTCGGCCACGGTCATTCCCTCCCTTCTCTACGCTTGCGAAACGTGGACCCCCCCTAATGGAACATCTTCGCTGATTGGAAACATTTAGCCTGGCCTGCCTGCGATCCATGCTGGGTTTGACCAGGCTGGATTGTGTGAGGAGCTCACAAATCCTTGAAAGATCTGGGCAAAGTCCCATCGGTGAGCTCCTCCGGCAGGCAAGGTTGCGCTGGCTGGGTCATGTAGCCCACATGCCCAGCCACCGCATGCCGAAACAGCTTTTGTTCGGCTGGATCGAGGGGGCTAAACGGGCGCGGCACGGGCTAGAGAAGAGATGGAGTGACGTGGTACAGGAGGACGTGGAGCTGAGTGGACTTGCCGATGACTGGTACCAGCGGTGTCAAGATCGGCCTCTGTGGAGGAGGCTCGTGAAGGATGCTACTGGGCAGTTGGAGGCAGTCGCCCTCCAACAACAACGGAGGGCGGAGGAGCGACGCTCACAACAACGAGCGGAGCGCCGAGTGGCTAAAGCACAGCAGGTTGACACAGTAGGGGGCACAGGTGGTGCATCAGCCAGTCATCTCAGTCAGTCGACCCGTGGCACCTGGGTCTGCCCCGTGACCTCCTGCCAGCGGGCGTTCGACACTTCACGTGGCCTTAAGGTGCACATGGCCTGGCACAAGCGTCGTGGTGACGTCACCACCACTTAGTGGCGAATGGCGGTTGTTGTTGTTGTTGTTGAGTGTGAGAGGGAGAGAGTGAGAGAGAGATAAGAAAGAGTGTGAGAGAGTGAGAGAGTGAAACCTCGCCCCCGCTTTCATGACGTCATAACGAGTTCCCTGAACCCCTCCCCGCTTTCATGACGTCATAACGAGTTCCCTGATCCCCTCCCGCTTTCATGACGTCATAACGAGTTACCTGAACCCCGCCCCCACTTTCATGACGTCAGAATGCGTTCCCTCAACAGCCGCCCCCCCCCACCCGTTTTCATAACGTCATAATGCTTTCCCGGAAACTCTCTTTGCAGGGAACGCATTGTGACGTCATGAAAGCGGAGGGTGGGGGGAGGGGCGGTCCGGAAACGCATTGTGACGTCGTGAAAGCGGAGGGAGGGGTTCAGAAAACTCGTTATGACGTCGTGAAAGTGGGGGGGAAGGGTTCAGGAAACTCGTTATGACGTCGTGAAAGCGGGGAGGGGTTCAGGAAACTCGTTATGACGTCGTGAAAGCGGGGGGAGGGGTTCAGGAAACTCGTTATGACGTCGTGAAAGCGGGTGGGAAGGGTTCAGGAAACTCGTTATGACGTCGTGAAAGCGGGGGGAGGGGTTCAGGAAACTCGTTATGACGTCGTGAAAGCGGGTGGGAAGGGTTCAGGAAACTCGTTATGACGTCGTGAAAGCGGGGAGGGGTTCAGGAAACTCGTTATGACGTCGTGAAAGCGGGTGGGAAGGGTTCAGGAAACTCGTTATGACGTCGTGAAAGCGGGGGGAGGGGTTCAGGAAACTCGTTATGACGTCGTGAAAGCGGGTGGGAAGGGTTCAGGAAACTCGTTATGACGTCGTGAAAGCGGGGAGGGGTTCAGGAAACTCGTTATGACGTCGTGAAAGCGGGGGGGAAGGGTTCAGGAAACTCGTTATGACGTCGTGAAAGCGGGGGGAGGGGTTCAGGAAACTCGTTATGACGTCGTGAAAGCGGGTGGGAAGGGTTCAGGAAACTCGTTATGACGTCGTGAAAGCGGGGGGGAAGGGTTCAGGAAACTCGTTATGACGTCGTGAAAGCGGGGGGAGGGGTTCAGGAAACTCGTTATGACGTCGTGAAAGCGGGGGGAGGGGTTCAGGAAACTCGTTATGACGTCGTGAACGCGGGGGGAGGGGCTAAGAAAGGAATCTGCACGTAGCACAGAGCGTCACTGCCAGTGAACTCAGTCAGAACCACGTCACCTGCAGGGTCTGTCACGTGACCTCCTCATGCACCTAGCCTGGCACAGCAGTCAACCCATGGCACCTGCTGGGTCTGTCCCGTGACCTCCTCCTGCACCTAGCCTGGCACGGCAGTCAACCCATGGCACCTGCTGGGTCTGTCACGTGACCTCCTCCTCATGCACCTAGCCTGGCACAGCAGTCAACCCGTGTCACCCCCCACCCTGTCACCCCCACCCTGTCACCCCCACCCCCCCACCAGACATCACGGGAGGCCGAGGGAATGGAGGCGCCTCCATCTATGGGGCTACGTTTGAGGGTGAGGGCCGAAACGTCGATTGCCTCGCTATACACTAGTGTAGTGTATAGTGTAGTGTATAGTGTAGTGTAGTGTGTAGTGTATAGTGTATGTATAGTGTAGTAGTGTAGTGTATAGTGTAGTGTATAGTGTAGTGTATAGTGTAGTGTAGTGTGTAGTGTATAGTGTAGTGTACAGTGTAGTAGTGTAGTGTATAGTGTAGTGTATAGTGTAGTGTATCGTGTAGTGTAGTGTATAGTGTATGTATAGTGTAGTAGTGTAGTGTATAGTGTAGTGTAGTGTAGTAGTGTATAGTGTAGTAGTGTATAATGTAGTGTGTAGTGTATAGTGTAGTGTATAGTGTAGTATAGTGTATAGTGTAGTAGTGTATAATGTAGTGTGTAGTGTATAGTGTAGTGTAGTGTATAGTGTAGTGTGTAGTGTAGTGTATAATGTAGTGTATAGTGTAGTGTATAGCGTAGTGTATAGTGTAAAGTGTAGTGTATAGTGTAGTATAGTGTAGTGTATAGTGTAGTGTATAGTGTAGTATATAGTGTACTGTATAGTGTAGTTTATAGTGTAGTGTATAGTAGTGTATAGTGTAGTCTATAGTATAGTGTTTAGTGTCGTAGTGTATAGTGTAGTAGTGTATAGTGTAGTGTATAGTGTAGTGTATAGTGTAGTGTATAGTGTAGTAGTGTATAGTGTAGTGTATAGTGTAGTGTATGGTGTAGTAGTGTAGTGTATAGTGTAGTAGTGTATAGTGTAGTAGTGTATAGTATAGTGTGTAGTGTAGTGTATAGTGTAGTGTATAGTGTAGTGTTTTTTGTAGTGTGTAGTGTAATGTATAGTGTAGTGTATAGTGTAAAGAGTAGTGTATAGTGTAGTGTATCGTGTAGTAGTGTATATTGTAGTGTAGTGTATAGTGTAGTGTGTAGTGTATAGTGTAGTGTAGTAGTGTATAGTGTTGTGTGTAGTGTATAGTGTAGTGTATAGTGTATAGTATAGTGTAGTGTATAGTGTAGTGTATAGTGTAGTGTGTAGTGTAGTGTATAGTGTAGTGTGTAGTGTATAGTGTTTAGTAGTGTAGTGTATAGTGTAGTGTGTAGTGTAGTATATAGTGTAGTGTATAGTGTATGGTGTAGTAGTGTAGTGTATAGTGTAGTAGTGTATAGTGTAGTAGTGTATAGTATAGTGTGTAGTGTAATGTATAGTGTAGTGTATAGTGTAGTGTGTAGTGTAATGTATAGTGTAGTGTATAGTGTAGTGTATAGTGTAGTGTGTAGTGTAATGTATAGTGTAGTGTATAGTGTAGTGTATAGTGTAGTGTATAGTGTAGTGTATCGTGTAGTAGTGTATATTGTAGTGTAGTGTATAGTGTACTGTGTAGTGTATAGTGTAGTGTAGTGTGTTGTGTAGTAATGTATAGTATTGTGTGTAGTGTATAGTGTAGTGTATAGTGTAATGTGTAGTGTATAGTGTAGTGTATAGTGTAGTGTATAGTGTAGTGTGTAGTGTAGTGTATAGTGTAGTGTGTAGTGTAGTGTAGTAGTGTATAGTGTTTTGTGTAGTGTATAGTGTAGTGTATAGTGTAATGTGTAGTGTATAGTGTAGTGTATAGTGTAGTGTATAATGTAGTGTGTAGTGTAGTGTATAGTGTTGTGTGTAGTGTAGTGTAGTGTATAGTAGTGTAGTGTATAGTGTAGTGTACAGTGTAGTGTGTAGTGTAGTGTATAGTGTAGTGTATAGTGTAGTGCATAGTGTAGTGTATAGTGTAGTGTAGTGTAGTGTGTAGTGTATAGTGTAGTGTATAGTGTAGGGTGTAGTGTATAGTGTAGTGTAGTAGTGTTTAATGTAGTGTGTAGTGTAGTGTATAGTGTGTAGTGTTCCTTCACCTGAAGAAGGCCACTTGTGTTGTGGCCGAAACGTCGTGAGAATTTTATTTTATTACGTTTTATTTTTTACTATTTTATCGTTTCCCTTCTACGTGGTGGTGACTTTCCCGACAGAACCAATGAGACGAATCCCTGCAGTCACGAAAGCTTTAAATCGAAAAATACACCAGAACATCTTAACACGTTGTCCACTCTGGCTCCTGCTACTTTGTAGACCTATGTAAAGACTTCTCTTAACTCTACGTTTGCCCACAATCGTAACTCTCTCTTACTTACTCGGAGTCACGTGAACATCTTATCGTAGATCCGACTCGCAACGGTCCTACGATGTCGTAACGCATTCCGTAATTAGACTCCTACTTTGTGGATGAGTGTTACGACTTCTGTTAACTTGACGAATTCCCGAAATCGTAACTCTCTCTTGCGGTACCCGGAGTCACGTGAACATCTTACATCATATTAACGTGATTCACGACGTTACTAAATCATCGGAACGCATTCCGTAGTTAGACTCCTACTTTGTGGATGAGCGTTACGACTTCTGTTAACTTGACGAATTCCCGAAATCGTAACTCTCTCTAGCGTACCCAGAGGCACGTGAAAATCTTACATCGTGTTAACGTGATTCACGACATTACTAGGTCATCGTAACGCATTCAGTAATTAGACTCCTACTTTGGGGATGAGTGTTACGACTTCTGTTAACTTCACGACTTCCCGAAATCGTAACTCTCTCTCTTGCGGTACCCGGAGTCACGTGAAAATCTTCCATCATATTAACTTGATTCACGACGTTACTAAATCATCGTAACGCATTTCGTAATTAGACTCCTACTTTGTAGATGAGCGTTACGACTTCTGTTAACTTCACGACTTCCCGAAATCGTAACTCTCTCTTGCGGTACCCAGAGTCACATGAAAATCTTACATCATATTAACGTGATTCACGACATTACTAGGTCATCGTAACACATTCCGTAATTAGACTCCTACTTTGTAGACGAGTGTTACGACTTCTGTTAACTTCACGACTTCCTGAAATCGTAACTCTCTCTTGCGGTACCCAGAGTCACGTGAAAATCTTACATCATATTAACGTGATTCACGACGTTACTAAATCATCGGAATGCATTCCGTAATTTGACTCCTACTTTGTAGACGAGTGTTACGACTTCTGTTAACTTGACGAATTCCCGAAATCGTAACTCTCTCTTGCGGTACCCGGAGTCACGTGAACATCTTACATCATATTAACGTGATTCACGACGTTACTAAATCATCGGAATGCATTCCGTAATTTGACTCCTACTTTGTAGACGAGTGTTACGACTTCTGTTAACTTTACGAATTCCCGAAATCGTAACTCTCTCTCTTGCGTACCCGCAGTCACGTGAAAATCTTACATCATATTGACGTGATTCACGACATTACTAGGTCATCGTAACACATTCCGTAATTAGACTCCTACTTTGTAGATGAGTGTTACGACTTCTGTTAACTTCACGACTTCCTGAAATCGTAACTCTCTCTTGCGGTACCCAGAGTCACGTGAAAATCTTCCATCATATTAACTTGATTCACGACGTTACTAAATCATCGTAACGCATTCCGTAATTAGACTCCTACTTTGTAGATGAGCGTTACGACTTCTGTTAACTTCACGAATTCCCGAAATCGTAACTCTCTCTCTTGCGGTACCCAGAGTCACGTGAAAATCTTACATCATATTAACGTGATTCACGACGTTACTAAATCATCGTAACGCATTCCGTAGTTAGACTCCTACTTTGTGGATGAGCGTTACGACTTCTGTTAACTTCACGACTTCCCGAAATCGTAACTCTCTCTCTAGCGTACCCAGAGTCACGTGAAAATCTTACATCATATTAACGTGATTCACGACGTTACTAAATCATCGTAACGCATTCAGTAATTAGACTCCTACTTTGTAGATGAGTGTTACGACTTCTGTTAACTTCACGACTTCCCGAAATCGTAACTCTCTCTCTAGCGGTACCCGGAGTCACGTGAAAATCTTACATCATATTAACTTGATTCACGACGTTACTAAATCATCGTAACGCATTCCGTAATTAGACTCCTACTTTGTAGATGAGCGTTACGACTTCTGTTAACTTCACGAATTCCCGAAATCGTAACTCTCTCTTGCAGTACCCGGAGTCACGTGAAAATCTTACATCGTATGAACCTGATTCACGACGTTACTAGGTTATCGTAACGCATTCCGTAATTAGACTCCTACTTTGTAGATGAGTGTTACGACTTCTGTTAACTTGACGAATTCCCGAAATCGTAACTCTCTCTCTTGCGGTACCCAGAGTCACGTGAAAATCTTACATCATATTCACCTTATTTACGACATTACTAGGTCATCGTAACGCATTCAGTAATTTGACTCCTACTTTGTGGATGAGTGTTACGACTTCTGTTAACTTCACGAATTCCCGAAATCGTAACTCTCTCTCTTGCGGTACCCAGAGTCACGTGAAAATCTTACATCGTATTAACGTGATTCACGACGTTACTAAATCATCGTAACGCATTCCGTAGTTAGACTCCTACTTTGTAGATGAGTGTTACGACTTCTGTTAACTTGACGAATTCCCGAAATTGTAACTCTCTAGCGGTACCCGGAGTCACGTGAAAATCTTACATCATATTAACGTGATTCACGACGTTACTACGACGTCGCAAATGGCTTCCCCCCCGCCCACCCCACCACCACCACCACCACCACCCCCCCACCACCACCACCCCACCACCACCACCCGCCCACCACCACCACCACCACCACCCCTCTCCCCCTGTAGACGAGAGCTTCGCAGTGAGCCACTCGCGCAGAGGGGTTCTGGGCATGGCCAACCGCGGACGCCACTCCAACTCCTCGCAGTTCTACGTCACCCTGGGGCCGACTCCCTGGATGGACCGCCAGTTCGTCGCCTTTGGGTGAGTTGCCTCCGCGCCATTGCCAACAGGCCGCCGACAACAGCCACCGACAACAGCCGACAACAGCCGACAACAGCCGACAACAGCCGACAACAGCCGACAACAGCCGACGACGACAACAGCCGCCGCCGACGACGAGAAGAGCCGCCAGTCGCCACGGCGGCTGCGGAATGGCCGGGGGGGAAGTTTCGACTTCGAGGCTAGTGGGTGGAACGGAGACACTTTACCACCACCATCACCACCACCACCTCCACCACCACCACCACCACTCCCACCACCACCACCACCACCACTGCCACCGCCGCCACCACCACCACCACCACCACCACCATCACCACCACCACCACCATCACTACCACCACCACCATCACCACCACCATCACCACCACCACCTCCACCACCACCACCACCACTCCCACCACCACCACCACCACCACTGCCACCGCCGCCACCACCACCACCACCACCACCGCCATCACCACCACCACCACTCCCACGTCCACCACCACCACTCCCACCACCACCACTCCCACCACCACTCCCACCACCACCACTCCCACCACCACCAACCACCACCACCACCACCAACCACCACCACCACCATCACCACCACCACCACCACCCCCTTATGCCTCGAGATCTCTTTCGTGAATGCTTTGTCAAGCGACGCCTCCGGTGCACTGGCAGGATGGGTCCGCGGAAGTGGACGTCGAGGAGCTACCGCGAACGGGGCGTGCCATGACGCACAGCCGCCGTGACCCAAGGCCCTAGCCGCGGAGTCAACATTTTGGGCGGGGGGCTAAATTTTCCAGGGGGTGTGCGGGCCAACCCCCCCCACCCCCAGAAAAATATCTACATTTGAAAACGAATTTCCTGGCTGAAATAAGATAAAAATTCACCAACGCGTAGGATGGACTTTTCATTTATTGCAATAATGTCTAAGAGTGTGTGTTGTATTTACGTTGCTCTGGGTTTTATTTTTTAACCTTTTCCCGTGTCATTGTATGCAATGGCAGAGATGAAAGTACAACCATAACCACAATCACGTAAACATGAATCAATTTTATAGCGATATATTGACGGGGGGGGGGGGGTACATTTTGAGCATGTTTCAACATTGGGGGAGGATGTATCCCCCCCCCCCAATATTTATATATAGACTAGCTTTACTAGCCGGCTTTACCCGGGACTTCGATTCAGCACGCCTGGCCGCCTTTGTCTCCCCAGTGGCGATGTTAACACACCACACACCAGTTACTCGTTTGAGGCTGAGTCGACCTAGGGGGAGGCCCAGGACCGGTTCAGATAATCGTCAGCGGTGGTGGCCGTGAGCGGGAATCGAACTCAGGTCGCCGGGTTCGTAGCGCGGCGTAGCGCTAACCGCTACACCCACCGCTCCCCACATACACACACACTCACACACACACAGATACACACACACAGACACACACACACAGATACACACACACAGATACACACACACAGATACACACACACAGATACACACAGATACACACACACAGATACACACACACAGATACACACACATACACACAGATACACACACAGATACACACAGACACACACACACACACAGATACACACACACAGATACACACACAGAGATACACACACCCACACAGACAGCGTGCTAACCACTACACTACTGCTCCCCCCACACACACACAGATACACACACACACAGATACACACACACAGATACACACACAGACACACACACACAGATACACACACACACAGACACACACACACACAGATACACACACACAGATACACACACACAGATACACACACACACAGATACACACACACAGATACACACAGATACACACACACAGATACACACACACAGATACACACACATACACACAGATACACACACAGATACACACAGACACACACACACACAGATACACACACACAGATACAAAGAAAAAAACAAAGATCCCCCGTATAGCCTTAACAGACTGTAGGGGCAAGTGCTGTTAGCGAGCACCTATGAAGGCCGGAACGGTACACGAGGGGGTGGGTGGCCAGCACCACGCCCGACCGCCTTTGTCTCCCTAGTGGCGATGTTTACACACCGCACCAGGTACTCATTTGAGGCTGAGTCGACCTAGGGGAGGCCCGGGACCGGTTCAGATAATCGTCACTGGTGTTGGCCGTGAGCGGGAATCGAACCCGGGTCGCCAGGTTCATAGCGCAGCGCGCTAACCGCTACACTATCGCTCCCCACAACACACACAGATACACACACAGAGATACACACACCCACACAGACAGCGTGCTAACCACTACACTACTGCTCCCCCCACACACACACAGATACACACACACAGATACACACACACAGACACACAGATACACACACACACAGATACACACACCCACACAGACAGCGTGCTAACCACTACACTACCGCTCCCACCACACACACACACAGATACACACACACACAGATACACACACACATACACACACACACAGACACACACACACAGATACACACACAGACAGCGCGCTAACCACTACACCACAATGCGTCACGCTTCCACGTGCTAGGGTCACGTGACAGATTTGACGTCACAGCTCACTTGCCGTGCAAAAAAAAAAATCCATTATTGAGCTCCCCCCCCCACCCCCCACCCCCCCCCCCCCAAAAAAAAATTGTATTTTTCATAATTGTTGCATGGTGTACAGTCTGGAAAGTACCCACACGGCAAATTTAAAGTTTGCTGCAAGAACGCTAAACATTGTGAATAGACGCACACACACACACACACGCAGACACAATCGCAACTTTGCCTTCATTACGTATGTACATGGCGATGGTTCTGGGGCCTTGGCGTGACCTTCTCGGGCTTTGTGCCACTCGCGACCCCGGCAGGCACCTGCTCGAGGGCCTGGAGCTGCTGTCCAGGCTGGAGGGGCTGGCCGCCCGCTACGAGCGGCCAGCCCTGGAGTGCCGCGTAGTCCGCTGCGGGCAGCTCGCGGGCGGACAGCGGCTCACAGCAGCAGCAGCAGCAGCTGCAACAGCAGACTGACAGCAGCAACAGCAGCAACAACAGCAGCAACAGCAGCTGCAGCAGCAACAGCAGCAACAACAGCAGCAGCAACAGCAGCTGCAGCAGCAACAGACTGACAGCTGCAGCAGCAGCTGCAGCAGCAGCAACAGCAACAGCAACAACAGCAGCAACAGCAGCAACAGACTGACAGCTGCAGCAACAGCAGCAGCAGCAACAGCAACAACAGCAACAGCAACAACAACAACAGCAGCAGCAGCAACAACAACAGCAACAGCAACAACAACAACAGCAGCAGCAGCAACAGCAACAACAACAGCAGCAGCAGCAACAGCAGTAACAGACTTCCAGCAGCTGCAGCAGCAGTATGAGTTGTTGTATGAGTTGTTGTTGTTGTTGTATATGGGTTGTTGTTGTGTATGTGTTGTTGTTGTGTATGGGTTGGTGTGTATGAGTTGTTGTTGTTGTGTATGAGTTGTTGTTGTTGTTGTGTATGGGTTGTTGTAGTTGTTGTGTTTTGGTTGGTGTGTATGAGTTGTTGTTGTTGTGTATGAGTTGTTGTTGTTGTGTATGGGTTGTTGTATGTGTTGTTGTTGTGTATGGGTTGTTGTAGTTGTTGTTGTGTTTTGGTTGGTGTGTATGAGTTGTTGTTGTTGTGTATGAGTTGTTGTTGTTGTTGTTGTGTATGTGTTGTTGTTGTATATTGGTTGTTGTTTCTGCTATGTATGGGTTGTTGTTGTGTATGTGTTGTTGTTGTGTATGTGTTGTTGTGTATGTGTTGTTGTTGTGTATGGGTTGTTGTGTATGGGTTGTTGTTGTGTATGGGTTGTTGTGTATGGGTTGTTGTGTATGTGTTGTTGTTGTGTATGTGTTGTTGTTTCTGTTGTGTATGGGTTGTTTTTGTGTATGGTTTGTTGTAGTTGTTGTTGTGTATGGGTTGTTGTACGGGTTGCTGTTGTTGTTTATGTGTGTATGGGTTGTTGTATGGGATGTTGTAGTTGTTGTTGTGTATGGGTTGTTGTATGGGTTGCTGTTGTTGTGTATGGGTTGTTGTATGGGTTGTTATAGTTATTGTTGTGTATGAGTTGTATGGGTTGTTGTCGTTGTTGTTTATGTGTGTATGAGTTGTTGTATGGGTTGTTGTTGTTGTTGTGTATGGGTTGTTGTATGGGTTGTTATAGTTATTGTTGTGTATGAGTTGTATGGGTTGTTGTAGTTGTTGTTGTGTATGGGTTGTTGTATGGGTTGTTGTAGTTGTTGTTGTGTATGGGTTGTTGTATGGGTTGTTATAGTTATTGTTGTGTATGAGTTGTATGGGTTGTTGTAGTTGTTGTTGTGTATGCGTTGTTGTAGTTGTTGTTGTGTATGGGTTGTTGTATGGGTTGTTGTATATGGGTTGGTGTGTATGAGTTGTTGTTGTTGTTGTGTATGGGTTGTTGTATGGGTTGTTGTAGTTGTGTATGGGTTGTTGTGTATGGGTTGTTGTAGTTGTTGTTGTGTATGGGTTGTTGCATGGGTTGTTGTTGTTGTGTATGGGTTGTTGTTGTTGTTGTGTATGGGTTGTTGTGTATGGGTTGTTGTGTATGGGTTGTTGTGTATGGGTTGTTGTTGTTGTGTATGGGTTGTTGGTATATGGGTTGTTGTAGTTGTTGTTGTGTATGGGTTGTTGTTGTGTATGGGTTGTTGTGTATGGGTTGTTGTTGGTGTTGTGTATGGGTTGTTGTGTATGGGTTGTTGTTGTGTATGGGTTGTTGTTGTGTATGGGTTGTTGGTCTATGGGTTGTTGTAGTTGTTGTTGTGTATGGGTTGTTGGTCTATGGGTTGTTGTAGTTGTTGTTGTGTATGGGTTGTTGTTGTTGTGTATGGGTTGTTAGTCTATGGGTTGTTGCATACGAACTAAATAAAAGTTGTTGTGTATTTTGCGTTTCTCTGGCCTCGAGTTTGCGTGACTCACTGACACAATCACTGATCTCACCGGATAATAGGAATCATCAACCCTGGCCCGCCCCACCCCCGAATGCCACACTTGCATGGAACAGTTGCACGGAACCGTACGCAGGGACTCCTCTACTTACGAACGTTCGACTTACGAACTTTCAGAGAAACGAACAAAAATTGGTCCGTATGTCAGGTAGATGCCACGTGAAGAACCAGTGGCATCTACATCTGCAGAACGTGAAGAATCAGTGGCATCAACATCTGCAGAGCGTGAAGAACCAGTGGCATCTACATCTGCAGAACGTGAAGAACCAATGGCATCTACATCTGCAGAACTTGAAGAACCAGTGGCATCTACATCTGCAGAAAGGTGAAGAACCAGTAGCATCTACATATGCAGAACGTGAAGAACCAGTGGCATTTACATCTGTAGAACGTGAAGAACCAGTGGCATCTACATATGCAGAACGTGAAGAACCAGTGGCATCGACATCCGCAGAACGTGAAGAACCAGCGGCATCTACATCTGTAGAAGGTGAAGAACCAGTGGCATCTGCATCTGTAGAATGTGAAGAACCAGTGGAATCTACATATGCAGAACGTGAAGAACCAGTGGCATCTACATCTGCAGAACGGGAAGAACCAGTGGCATTTCCATCTACAGAGCGTGAAGAACCAGTAGAATCTAAATCTGCAGAACGTGAAGAACCAGTGGCATCTACATCTGTAGAACGTGAAGAACCAGTGATATCTACATCTGCAGAACGTGAAGAACCAGTGACATCTACATCTGTAGAACGTGAAGAACCAGTGGCATCTACATCTGCAGAACGTGAAGAACCAGTGGCATCTACATCTGCAGAACGTGAAGAACCAGTGGCATTTACATCTGCAGAACGTGAAGAACCAGTGGCATCTACATCTGTAGAACGTGAAGAACCAGTGTCATCTGCATCTGTAGAACGTGAAGAACCAGTGGCATCTACATCTGCAGAACGTGAACAACTAGTGGCATCTACATCTGTAGAACGTGAAGAACCAGTGGCATCTGCATATGCAGAACGTGAAGAACCAGTGGCATCTACATCTGCAGAACGTGAAGAACCAGTGGCATCTACATCTGAAGAACGTGAAGAACCAGTGGCATCTACATCTGCAGAAGAACCAGTGGCATCTACATCTGCAGAACGTGAAGAACCAGTGGCATCTACATCTTCAGAACGTGAAGAACCAGTGGCATCTACATCTGCAGAACGTGAAGAACCAGTGGCATCTACATCTGTAGAACGTGAAGAACCAGTGGCATCTACATCTGCAGAACGTGAAGAACCAGTGGCATCTACATCTGTAGAACGTGAAGAACCAGTGACATCTACATCTGTAGAACGTGAAGAACCAGTGGCATCTACATCTGCAGAACGTGAAGAACCAGTGGCATCTACATCTGCAGAACGTGAAGAACCAGTGGCATTTACATCTGTAGAACTTGAAGAACTAGTGGCATCTACATCTGCAGAACGTGAAGAACCAGTGGCATCTACATCTATAGAACGTGAAGAACCAGTGGCATCTACATCTGTAGAACGTGAAGAACCAGTGGCATCTACATCTGTAGAACGTGAAGAACCAGTGGCATCTACATCTGCAGAAGAACCAGTGGCATCTACATCTGCAGAACGTGAAGAACCAGTGGCATCTACATCTTCAGAACGTGAAGAACCAGTGGCATCTACATCTGCAGAACGTGAAGAACCAGTGGAATCTACATCTGTAGAACGTGAAGAACCAGTGGCATCTACATCTGCAGAACGTGAAGAACCAGTGGCATCTACATCTGTAGAACGTGAAGAACCAGTGACATCTACATCTGCAGAACGTGAAGAACCAGTGGCATTTACATCTGCAGAACGTGAAGAACCAGTGGCATCTACATCTGTAGAACTTGAAGAACTAGTGGCATCTACATCTGCAGAACGTGAAGAACCAGTGGCATCTACATCTATAGAACGTGAAGAACCAGTGGCATCTACATCTGCAGAACGTGAAGAACCAGTGGCATCTACATCTGCAGAACGTGAAGAACCAGTGGCATCTACATCTGCAGAACGTGAAGAACCAGTGGCATCTACATCTGTAGAACGTGAAGAACCAGTGGCATCTACATCGGCAGAACGTGAAGAACCAGTGGCATCTACATCTGTAGAACGTGAAGAACCAGTGGCATCTACATCTGTAGAACGTGAAGAACCAGTGGCATCTACATCTGCAGAACGTGAAGAACCAGTGGCATCTACATCTGTAGAACATGAAGAACCAGTGACATCTACATCTGTAGAACGTGAAGAACCAGTGGCATCTACATCTGCAGAACGTAAAGAACCAGTGGCATCTACATCTGCAGAACGTGAAGAACCAGTGGCATTTACATCTGCAGATCGTGAAAAACCAGTGGCATCTACATCTGTAGAACGTGAAGAACCAGTGTCATCTGCATCTGTAGAACGTGAAGAACCAGTGGCATCTACATCTGTAGAACTTGAAGAACTAGTGGCATCTACATCTGCAGAACGTGAAGAACCAGTGGCATCTACATCTATAGAACGGGAAGAACCAGTGGCATCTACATCTGCAGAACGTGAAGAACCAGTGGCATCTACATCTGCAGAACGTGAAGAACCAGTGGCATCTACATCTGTAGAACGTGAAGAACCAGTGGCATCTACATCGGCAGAACGTGAAGAACCAGTGGCATCTAAATCTGCAGAACGTCAAGAACCAGTGGCATCTACATCTGTAGAAAGTGAAGAACCAGTGGCATCTACATCTGCAGAAAGGTGAAGAACCAGTGGCATCTACATATACAGAAAGTGAAGAACCAGTGGCATTTACATCTGCAGAACGTGAAGAACCAGTGGCATCTACATCCGCAGAACGTGAAGAACCAGTGGCATCTACATCTGTCGAACGTGAAGAACCAGTGGCATCTACAACTGTAGAAGGTGAAGAACCAGTGCCATCTGCATCTGTAGAAGGTGAAGAACCAGTGGCATCTACAACTGTAGAAGGTGAAGAACCAGTGGCATCTACATCTGTAGAATGGGAAGAACCAGTGGCATCTACATCTGCAGAACGTGAAGAACCAGTGGCATCTACATCTGCAGAACGTGAAGAACCAGTGGCATCTACATCTGCAGAACGGGAAGAACCAGTGGCATCTCCATCTACAGAGCGTGAAGAACCAGTAGCATCTACATCTGCAGAACGTGAAGAATCAGTGGCATCTACATGTGTAGAACGTGAAGAGCCAGTGATATCTACATCTGCAGAACGTGAAGAACCAGTGGCATCTACATCTGTAGAACGTGCAGAACCAGTGGCATCTACCTCGGCAGAACGTGAAGAACCAGTAGCATCTACATCTGTAGAACGTGAAGAACCAGTGGCATCTATATCTGTAGAACGTGAAGAACCAGTGGCATCTACATCAGCAGAACGTGCAGAACCAGTGGCATCTACATCTGTAGAACGTGAAGAACCAGTGGCATCTACATCTGCAGAACGTGAAGAACCAGTGGCATCTACATCTGTAGAACGTGAAGAACCAGTGGCATCTACATCTGCAGAACGTGAAGAACCAGTGGCATCTACATCTGCAGAACGTGAAGAACCAGTGGCATTTACATCTGCAGAACGTGAAGAACCAGTGGCATCTACATCTGTAGAACGTGAAGAACCAGTGGCATCTACATCTGCAGAACGTGAACAACTAGTGGCATCTACATCTGTAGAACGTGAAGAACCAGTGGCATCTACATATGCAGAACGTGAAGAACCAGTGGCATCTACATCTGCAGAACGTGAAGAACCAGTGGCATCTACATCTGCAGAACGTGAAGAACCAGTGGCATCTACATCTGTAGAACGTGAAGAACCAGTGGCATCTATATCTGTAGAACGTGAAGAACCAGTGGCATCTACATCTGCAGAAGAACCAGTGGCATCTACATCTGCAGAACGTGAAGAACCAGTGGCATCTACATCTTCAGAACGTGAAGAACCAGTGGCATTTACATCTGTAGAACGTGAAGAACCAGTGGCATCTACAACTGTAGAAGGTGAAGAACCAGTGGCATCTGCATCTGTAGAACGTTAAGAGCCAGTGGCATCTACATATGCAGAACGTGAAGAACCAGTGGCATCTACATCTGCAGAACGTGAAGAACCAGTGGCATCTACATCTGAAGAACGTGAAGAACCAGTGGCATCTACATCTGCAGAACGTGAAGAACCAGTGGCATCTACATCTGTAGAACGTGAAGAACCAGTGGCATCTACATCTGTAGAACGTGAAGGACCAGTGGCATCTACATCTGCAGAAGAACCAGTGGCATCTACATCTGCAGAACGTGAAGAACCAGTGGCATCTACATCTTCAGAACGTGAAGAACCAGTGGCATTTACATCTGCAGAACGTGAAGAACCAGTGGCATCTACATCCGCAGAACGTGAAGAACCAGTGGCATCTACATATGCAGATCGTGAAGAACCAGTGGCATCTACATCTGTAGAAGGTGAAGAACCAGTGGCATCTGCATCTGTAGAACGTTAAGAGCCAGTGGCATCTACATCTGCAGAACGTGAAGAACCAGTGGCATCTACATCTGTAGAAGGGGAAGAACCAGTGGCATCTACATCTGTAGAAGGTGAAGAACCAGTGGCATCTGCATCTGTAGAATGTGAAGAACCAGTGGAATCTACATCTGCAGAACGAGAAGAACCAGTGGCATCTACATCTGCAGAACGGGAAGAACCAGTGGCATCTCCATCTACAGAGCGTGAAGAACCAGTAGCATCTACATCTGCAGAACGTGAAGAATCAGTGGCATCTACATGTGTAGAACGTGAAGAGCCAGTGATATCTACATCTGCAGAACGTGAAGAACCAGTGGCATCTACATCTGTAGAACGTGCAGAACCAGTGGCATCTACCTCGGCAGAACGTGAAGAACCAGTAGCATCTACATCTGTAGAACGTGAAGAACCAGTGGCATCTATATCTGTAGAACGTGAAGAACCAGTGGCATCTACATCAGCAGAACGTGCAGAACCAGTGGCATCTACATCTGTAGAACGTAAAGAACTAGTGGCATCTACATCTGCAGAACGTGAAGAACCAGTGGCATCTACATCTATAGAACGGGAAGAACCAGTGGCATCTACATCTGCAGAACGTGAAGAACCAGTGGCATCTACATCTGCAGAACGTGAAGAACCAGTGGCATCTACATCGGCAGAACGTGAAGAACCAGTGGCATCTACATCTGCAGAACGTGAAGAACCAGTGGCATCTACATCTGTAGAACGTGAAGAACAAGTGGCATCTACATCTGTAGAAAGTGAAGAACCAGTGGCATCTACATCTGCAGAAAGGTGAAGAACCAGTGGCATCTACATCTGTAGAACGTGAAGAACCAGTGGCATCTACATCTGCAGAACGTGAAGAACCAGTGGCATCTACATCTGCAGAACGTGAAGAACCAGTGGCATTCACATCTGCAGAACGTGAAGAACCAGTGGCATCTACATCTGTAGAACTTGAAGAACTAGTGGTATCTACATCTGCAGAACGTGAAGAACCAGTGGCATCTACATCTATAGAACGGGAAGAACCAGTGGCATCTACATCTGCAGAACGTGAAGAACAAGTGGCATCTACATCTCCAGAACGTGAAGAACCAGTGGTATCTACATCTGTAGAACGTGAAGAACCAGTGGCATCTATATCTGCAGAACGTGAAGAACCAGTGGCATCTACATCTGTAGAACGTGAAGAACCAGTGGCATCTACATCTGCAGAACGTGAAGAACCAGTGGCATCTACATCTGTAGAACGTGAAGAACCAGTGGCATCTACATCTGCAGAACGTGAAGAACCAGTGGCATCTACATCTGCAGAACGTGAAGAACCAGTGGCATCTACATCTGTAGAGCGTGAAGAACCAGTGGCATCTATATCTGCAGAACGTGAAGAACCAGTGGCATCTACATCTGTAGAACGTGAAGAACAAAGAGTGTGCTCCTAATCTCAGCTCGTTACCTGTATAAAAGACACCTGGGAGCAAAAAATATTTCTGATTGAGACGGGGTCAATTGATTATTTCCCTCATTAAAATTAAAATCAATTTATAATATTTTTGACATGCGTTTTTCTGGATTTTCTTTTTGTTGTTCTGTCTCTCACTGTTCAAATAAACCTACCATTAAAATTATAGACTGATGATTTCTTTGTCAGTTGGCAAACGTACAAAATCAGCAGGGGATCAAATACCTTTTTCCCTCACTGTATCTCTATAGGTAGGTGGGTCTCTATGTATCTCTGTATCTCCATGTGTGTCTATGAGTCTCTGTGTATCTCTACAGGTGGGTCTCTATGTATCTCTGTATCTCCATGTGTCTCTATGAGTCTCTGTGTATCTCTACAGGTGGGTCTCTATGTATATCTGTATCTCCATGTGTCTCTATGGGTCTCTGTGTATCTCTACAGGTGGGTCTCTATGTATCTCTGTATCTCCACGTGACTCTATGAGTCTCTGTGTATCTCTACAGGTGGGTTTCTATGTATATCTGTATCTCCATGTGTCACTATGAGTCTCTGTCTAGCTCTATAGGTGGGTCTCTATGTGTCTCTGTATCTCCATGTGTCTCTATGAGTCTCTGTGTATCTCTACAGGTGGGTCTCTATGTATCTCTGTATCTCCATGTGACTTTATGAGTCTCCGTGTATCTCTATAGGTGGGTCTCTATGGATCTCTGTATCTCTATGTGTCTCTATGAGTCTCTGTGTATCTCTACAGGTGGGTCTCTATGTATCTCTGTATCTCCATGTGTGTCTATGAGTCTCTGTGTATCTCTATAGGTGGGTCTCTATGTATCTCTGTATCTCCATGTGTCTCTATGAGTCTCTGTGTATCTCTACAGGTGGGTCTCTATGTATCTCTGTATCTCCATATGTCTCTATGAGTCTCTGTGTATCTCTACAGCTAGGTCTCTATGTATCTCTGTATCTCCATGTGACTATGTGTCTCTGTGTATCTCTACAGGTGGGGCTCTATGTATCTCTGTATCTCCATGTGACTCTATGAGTCTCTGTGTATCTCTATAGTTAGGGTCTCTATGTATATCTGTATCTCTATGTGTCTCTATGAGTCTCTGTCTATCTCTACAGGTGGGTCTCTATGTATTTCTGTATCTCCATGTGACTCTATGAGTCTCTGTGTATCTCTACAGGTGGGTCTCTATGCATCTCTGTATCTCCATGTGTCTCTATGAGTCTCTGTGTATCTCTACAGATGACTCTCTATGTATCTCTGTATCTACATGTGTCTATGAGTCTCTGTGTATCTCTACAGCTGGGTCTCTATGAATCTCTGTATCTCCATGTGTGTCTATGAGTCTCCGTGTGTCTCTACAGGTGGGTCTCTATGTATCTCTGTATCTCCATGTGTCTCTATGAGTCTCTGTGTATCTCTACAGGTGGGTCTCTATATATCTCTGTATCTCCATGTGTTTCTATGAGTCTCTGTGTATCTCTACAGCTAGGTCTCTATGTATCTCTGTATCTCCATGTGTCTCTATGAGGCTGTGTATCTCTACAGCTGGGTCTCTATGTATCTCTGTATCTCCATGTGTCTATGAGTCTCTGTGTATCTCTACAGGTGGGTCTCTATGTATCTCTGTATCTCCATGTGTCTCTATGAGTCTCTGTGTATCTCTACAGATGACTCTCTATGTATCTCTGTATCTCCATGTGTCTCTATGAGTCTCTGTGTATCTCTACAGATGACTCTCTATGTATCTCTGTATCTCCATGTGTCTATGAGTCTCTGTGTATCTCTACAGCTGGGTCTCTATGAATCTCTGTATCTCCATGTGTGTCTATGAGTCTCTGTGTGTCTCTACAGGTGGGTCTCTATGTATCTCTGTATCTCCATGTGTCTCTATGAGTCTCTGTGTATCTCTACAGGTGGGTCTCTATATTTCTCTGTATCTCCATGTGTCTCTATGAGTCTCTGTGTATCTCTACAGCTAGGTCTCTATGTATCTCTGTATCTCCATGTGTCTCTATGAGTCTGTGTATCTCTACAGCTGGGTCTCTATGTATCTCTGTATCTCCATGTGTCTATGAGTCTCTGTGTATCTCTACAGGTGGGTCTCTATGCATCTCTGTATCTCCATGTGTCTCTATGAGTCTCTGTGTATCTCTACAGGTGGGTCTCTATGTATCTCTGTATCTCCATGTGACTCTATGAGTCTCTGTGTATCTCTACAGGTGGGTCTCTATGTATATCTGTATCTCCATGTGTCTCTATGAGTCTCTGTGTATCTCTACAGGTGGGTCTCTATGTATCTCTGTATCTCCATGTGACTCTATGAGTCTCTGTGTATCTCTACAGGTGGGTCTCTATGTATATCTGTATCTCCATGTGTCTCTATGAGTCTCTGTCTAGCTCTATAGGTGGGTCTCTATGTGTCTCTGTATCTCCATGTGTCTCTATGAGTCTCTGTGTATCTCTACAGGTGGGTCTCTATGTATCTCTGTATCTCCATGTGACTTTATGAGTCTCTGTGTATCTCTATAGGTGGGTCTCTATGTATCTCTGTATCTCTATGTGTCTCTATGAGTCTCTGTGTATCTCTACAGGTGGGTCTCTATGTATCTCTGTATCTCCATGTGTGTCTATGAGTCTCTGTGTATCTCTATAGGTGGGTCTCTATGTATCTCTGTATCTCCATGTGTCTCTATGAGTCTCTGTGTATCTCTACAGGTGGGTCTCTATGTATCTCTGTGTCTCCATATGTCTCTATGAGTCTCTGTGTATCTCTACAGCTAGGTCTCTATGTATCTCTGTATCTCCATGTGACTCTATGAGTCTCTGTGTATCTCTACAGGTGGGGCTCTATGTATCTCTGTATCTCCATGTGACTCTATGAGTCTCTGTGTATCTCTATAGGTAGGGTCTCTATGTATATCTGTATCTCTATGTGTCTCTATGAGTCTCTGTCTATCTCTACAGGTGGGTCTCTATGTATTTCTGTATCTCCATGTGACTCTATGAGTCTCTGTGTATCTCTACAGGTGGGTCTCTATGTATCTCTGTATCTCCATGTGACTCTATGAGCCTCTGTGTATCTCTATAGGTAGGGTCTCTATGTATCTCTGCATCTCTATGTGTCTCTATGAGTCTCTGTGTATCTCTACAGGTGGGTCTCTATGTATCTCTGTATCTCCATGTGTCTCTATGAGTCTCTGTGTATCTCTGCAGATGACTCTCTATGTATCTCTGTATCTCCATGTGTCTATGAGTCTCTGTGTATCTCTACAGCTGGGTCTCTATGAATCTCTGTATCTCCATGTGTGTCTATGAGTCTCTGTGTGTCTCTACAGGTGGGTCTCTATGTATCTCTGTATCTCCATGTGTCTCTATGAGTCTCTGTGTATCTCTACAGGTGGGTCTCTATATATCTCTGTATCTCCATGTGTCTCTATGAGTCTCTGTGTATCTCTACAGCTAGGTCTCTATGTATCTCTGTATCTCCATGTGTCTCTATGAGTCTGTGTATCTCTACAGCTGGGTCTCTATGTATCTCTGTATCTCCATGTGTCTATGAGTCTCTGTGTATCTCTACAGGTGGGTCTCTCTGCATCTCTGTATCTCCATGTGTCTCTATGAGTCTCTGTGTATCTCTACAGGTGGGTCTCTATGTATCTCTGTATCTCCATGTGACTCTATGAGTCTCTGTGTATCTCTACAGGTGGGTCTCTATGTATCTCTGTATCTCCATGTGTCTCTATGAGTCTGTGTATCTCTACAGGTGGGTCTCTATGTATCTCTGTATCTCCATGTGTCTCTATGAGTCTCTGTGTATCTCTACAGGTGGGTCTCTATGTATCTCTGTATCTCCATGTGTCTCTATGAGTCTCTGTGTATCTCTACAGGTGGGTCTCTATGTATCTCTGTATCTCCATGTGACTCTATGAGTCTCTATGTATCTCTACAGGTAGGGTCTCTATGTATCTCTGTATCTCCATGTGACTCTATGAGTCTCTGTGTATCTCTACAGGTGGGTCTCTATGTATCTCTGTATCTCCATGTGGCTCTATGAGTCTCTGTGCATCTCTACAGGTGGGTCTCTATGTATCTCTGTATCTCCATGTGACTCTATGAGTCTCTGTGTATCTCTACAGGTGGGTCTCTATGCATCTCTGTATCTCCATGTGTCTCTATGAGTCTCTGTGTATCTCTACAGGTAGGGTCTCTATTTATCTTTGTATCTCCATGTGTCTCTATGAGTCTCTGTGTATCTCTATAGGTGGGTCTCTATGTGTCTCTCTATCTCCATGTGTGTCTATGAGTCTCTGTGTATCTCTACAAGTGGGTCTCTATGTATCTCTGTATCTCCATGTGTCTCTATGAGTCTCTGTGTATCTCTACAGCTAGGTCTCTATGTATCTCTGTATCTCCATGTGTCTCTATGAGTCTGTGTATCTCTACAGCTGGGTCTCTATGTATCTCTGTATCTCCATGTGTCTATGAGTCTCTGTGTATCTCTACAGGTGGGTCTCTATGCATCTCTGTATCTCCATGTGTCTCTATGAGTCTCTGTGTATCTCTACAGGTGGGTCTCTATGTATCTCTGTATCTCCATGTGACTCTATGAGTCTCTGTGTATCTCTACAGGTGGGTCTCTATGTATCTCTGTATCTCCATGTGTCTCTATGAGTCTGTGTATCTCTACAGGTGGGTCTCTATGTATCTCTGTATCTCCATGTGTCTCTATGAGTCTATGTGTATCTCTACAGGTGGGTCTCTATGTATCTCTGTATCTCCATGTGTCTCTATGAGTCTCTGTGTATCTCTACAGGTGGGTCTCTATGTATCTCTGTATCTCCATGTGACTCTATGAGTCTCTATGTATCTCTACAGGTAGGGTCTCTATGTATCTCTGTATCTCCATGTGGCTCTATGAGTCTCTGTGCATCTCTACAGGTGGGTCTCTATGTATCTCTGTATCTCCATGTGACTCTATGAGTCTCTGTGTATCTCTACAGGTGGGTCTCTATGCATCTCTGTATCTCCATGTGTCTCTATGAGTCTCTGTGTATCTCTACAGGTAGGGTCTCTATGTATCTTTGTATCTCCATGTGTCTCTATGAGTCTCTGTGTATCTCTATAGGTGGGTCTCTATGTGTCTCTCTATCTCCATGTGTGTCTATGAGTCTCTGTGTATCTCTACAGGTGGGTCTCTATGTATCTCTGTATCTCCATGTGGCCCTATGAGTCTCTGTGTATCTCTACAGGTGGGTCTCTATGTATCTCTGTATCTCCATGTGTCTCTATGAGTCTCTGTGTATCTCTACAGGTGGGTCTCTATGTATCTCTGTATCTCCATGTGATTCTATGAGTCTGTGTGTATCTCTACAGGTGGGTCTCTATGTATCTCTGTATCTCCATGTGTCTCTATGAGTCTCTGTGTATCTCTACAGGTAGGTCTCTATGTATCTCTGTATCTCCATGTGTCTCTATGAGTCTCTGTGTATCTCTACAGGTGGGTCTCTATGTATCTCTGTATCTCAATGTGACTCTATGAGTCTCTGTATATCTCTATAGGTGGGTCTTTATGTATCTCTGTATCTCCATGTATGTCTATGAGTCTCTGTGTAGCTCTACAGGTGGGTCTCTATGTATCTCTGTATCTCCATGTGTGTCTATGGGTCTCTGTGTATCTCTACAGGTGGGTCTCTATGTATCTTTGTATCTCCATGTGTCTCTATGAGTCTCTGTGTATCTCTACAGGTGGGTCTCTATGTATCTCTGTATCTCCATGTGACTCTATGAGTCTCTGTGTATCTCTACAGGTGGGTCTCTATGTATCTCTGTATCTCCATGTGTCTCTATGAGTCTCTGTGTATCTCTACAGGTAGGGTCTCTATTTATCTCTGTATCTCCATGTGTCTCTATGAGTCTCTGTGTATCTCTACAGGTGGGTCTCTATGTATCTCTGTATCTCCATGTGACTCTATGAGTCTCTGTGTATCTCTACAGGTGGGTCTCTATGTATCTCTGTATCTCCATGTGACTCTATGAGTCTCTGTGTATCTCTACAGGTGGGTATCTATGTATCTCTGTATCTCCATGTGACTCTATGAGTCTCTGTGTATCTCTACAGGTGGGTCTTTATGTATATCTGTATCTCCATGTGACTCTATGAGTCTCTGTGTATCTCTACAGGTGGGTCTCTATGTATCTCTGTATCTCCATGTGTCTCTATGAGTCTCTGTGTATCTCTACAGGTGGGTCTCTATGTATCTCTGTATCTCCATGTGTCTCTATGAGTCTCTGTGTATCTCTACAGATGACTCTCTATGTATCTCTGTATCTCCATGTGTCTATGAGTCTCTGTGTATCTCTACAGCTGGGTCTCTATGAATCTCTGTATCTCCATGTGTGTCTATGAGTCTCTGTGTGTCTCTACAGGTGGGTCTCTATGTATCTCTGTATCTCCATGTGTCTCTATGAGTCTCTGTGTATCTCTACAGCTAGGTCTCTATGTATCTCTGTATCTCCATGTGTCTCTATGAGTCTGTGTATCTCTACAGCTGGGTCTCTATGTATCTCTGTATCTCCATGTGTCTATGAGTCTCTGTGTATCTCTACAGGTGGGTCTCTATGCATCTCTGTATCTCCATGTGTCTCTATGAGTCTCTGTGTATCTCTACAGGTGGGTCTCTATGTATCTCTGTATCTCCATGTGACTCTATGAGTCTCTGTGTATCTCTACAGGTGGGTCTCTATGTATCTCTGTATCTCCATGTGTCTCTATGAGTCTGTGTATCTCTACAGGTGGGTCTCTATGTATCTCTGTATCTCCATGTGTCTCTATGAGTCTCTGTGTATCTCTACAGATGACTCTCTATGTATATCTGTATCTCCATGTGTCTATGAGTCTCTGTGTATCTCTACAGCTGGGTCTCTATGAATCTCTGTATCTCCATGTGTGTCTATGAGTCTCTGTGTGTCTCTACAGGTGGGTCTCTATGTATCTCTGTATCTCCATGTGTCTCTATGAGTCTCTGTGTATCTCTACAGGTGGGTCTCTATATATCTCTGTATCTCCATGTGTCTCTATGAGTCTCTGTGTATCTCTACAGCTAGGTCTCTATGTATCTCTGTATCTCCATGTGTCTCTATGAGTCTGTGTATCTCTACAGCTGGGTCTCTATGTATCTCTGTATCTCCATGTGTCTATGAGTCTCTGTGTATCTCTACAGGTGGGTCTCTATGCATCTCTGTATCTCCATGTGTCTCTATGAGTCTCTGTGTATCTCTACAGGTGGGTCTCTATGTATCTCTGTATCTCCATGTGACTCTATGAGTCTCTGTGTATCTCTACAGGTGGGTCTCTATGTATCTCTGTAACTCCATGTGTCTCTATGAGTCTGTGTATCTCTACAGGTGGGTCTCTATGTATCTCTGTATCTCCATGTGTCTCTATGAGTCTCTGTGTATCTCTACAGGTGGGTCTCTATGTATCTCTGTATCTCCATGTGACTCTATGAGTCTCTATGTATCTCTACAGGTAGGGTCTCTATGTATCTTTGTATCTCCATGTGACTCTATGAGTCTCTGTGTATCTCTACAGGTGGGTCTCTATGTATCTCTGTATCTCCATGTGACTCTATGAGTCTCTGTGTATCTCTACAGGTGGGTCTCTATGCATCTCTCTATCTCCATGTGTCTCTATGAGTCTGTGTATCTCTACAGCTGGGTCTCTATGTATCTCTGTATCTCCATGTGTCTATGAGTCTCTGTGTATCTCTACAGGTGGGTCTCTATGCATCTCTGTATCTCCATGTGTCTCTATGAGTCTCTGTGTATCTCTACAGGTGGGTCTCTATGTATCTCTGTATCTCCATGTGACTCTATGAGTCTCTGTGTATCTCTACAGGTGGGTCTCTATGTATCTCTGTATCTCCATGTGGCTCTATGAGTCTGTGTATCTCTACAGGTGGGTCTCTATGTATCTCTGTATCTCCATGTGTCTCTATGAGTCTCTGTGTATCTCTACAGGTGGGTCTCTATGTATCTCTGTATCTCCATGTGACTCTATGAGTCTCTATGTATCTCTACAGGTAGGGTCTCTATGTATCTCTGTATCTCCATGTGACTCTATGAGTCTCTGTGTATCTCTACAGGTGGGTCTCTATGTATCTCTGTATCTCCATGTGGCTCTATGAGTCTCTGTGCATCTCTACAGGTGGGTCTCTATGTATCTCTGTATCTCCATGTGACTCTATGAGTCTCTGTGTATCTCTACAGGTGGGTCTCTATGCATCTCTGTATCTCCATGTGTCTCTATGAGTCTCTGTGTATCTCTACAGGTAGGGTCTCTATTTATCTTTGTATCTCCATGTGTCTCTATGAGTCTCTGTGTATCTCTATAGGTGGGTCTCTATGTGTCTCTCTATCTCCATGAGTGTCTATGTGTCTCTGTGTATCTCTACAGGTAGGGTCTCTATGTATCTCTGTATCTCCATGTGTCTCTATGAGTCTCTGTGTATCTCTACAGGTGGGTCTCTATGTATCTATGTATCTCCATGTGTCTCTATGAGTCTCTGTGTATCTCTATAGGTGGGTCTCTATGTATCTCTGTATCTCCATGTGTCTCTATGAGTCTCTTTGTAGCTCTACAGGTGGGTCTCTATGTATCTCTGTATCTCCATGTGACTCTATGAGTCTCTGTGTATCTCTACAGCTGGGTCTCTATGTATCTCTGTATCTCCATGTGACTCTATGAGTCTCTGTGTATCTGTACAGGTGGGTCTCTATGTATCTCTGTATCTCCATGTGTCTCTATGAGTCTCTGTGTATCTCTACAGGTGGGTCTCTATGTATCTCTGTATCTCCATGTGACTCTATGAGTCTCTGTGTATCTCTGTAGGTGGGTCTCTATGTGTCTCTGTATCTCCATGTGTCTCTATGAGTCTCTGTGTATCTCTACAGGTGGGTCTCTATGTATATCTGTATCTCCATGTGACTCTATGAGTCTCTGTGTATCTCTATAGGTGGGTCTTTATGTATCTCTGTATCTCCATGTATGTCTATGAGTCTCTGTGTGGCTCTACAGGTGGGTCTCTATGTATCTCTGTATCTCCATGTGTGTCTATGAGTCTCTGTGTATCTCTACAGGTGGGTCTCTATGTATCTCTGTATCTCCATGTGTCTCTATGAGTCTCTGTGTATCTCTACAGGTGGGTCTCTATGTATCTCTGTATCTCCATGTGTCTCTATGAGTCTCTGTGTATCTCTACAGGTGGGTCTCTATGTATCTCTGTATCTCCATGTGACTCTATGAGTCTCTGTGTATCTCTACAGGTGGGTCTCTATGTATCTCTGTATCTCAATGTGTCTCTATGAGTCTCTGTGTATCTCTATAGGTGGGTCTCTATGTATATCTGTATCTCCATGTGTCTCTATGAGTCTCTGTGTATCTCTACAGGTGGGTCTCTATGTATCTCTTTATCTCCATGTGTCTCTATGAGTCTCTGTGTATCTCTATAGGTGGGTCTCTATGTATCTCTGTGTCTCCATGTGACTCTATGAGTCTCTGTGTATCTCTACAGGTGGGTCTCTATGTATCTCTGTATCTCCATGTGTCTCTATGAGTCTCTGTGTATCTCTACAGGTGGGTCTCTATGTATCTCTGTATCTCCATGTGTGTCTATGAGTCTCTGTGTGTCTCTACAGGTGGGTCTCTATGTATCTCTGTATCTCCATGTGTGTCTATGCGTCTCTGTGTGTCTCTACAGGAGGGTCTCTATGTATCTCTGTATCTCCATGTTTGTCTATGAGTCTCTGTGTATCTCTACAGGTGGGTCTCTATGTATCTCTGTATCTCCATGTGTCTCTATGAGTCTCTGTGTATCTCTACAGGTGGGTCTCTATGTATCTCTGTATCTCCATGTGACTCTATGAGTCTCTGTGTATCTCTGTAGGTGGGTCTCTATGTGTCTCTGTATCTCCATGTGTCTCTATGAGTCTCTGTGTATCTCTACAGGTGGGTCTCTATGTATATCTGTATCTCCATGTGACTCTATGAGTCTCTGTGTATCTCTATAGGTGGGTCTTTATGTATCTCTGTATCTCCATGTATGTCTATGAGTCTCTGTGTGGCTCTACAGGTGGGTCTCTATGTATCTCTGTATCTCCATGTGTGTCTATGAGTCTCTGTGTATCTCTACAGGTGGGTCTCTATGTATCTCTGTATCTCCATGTGTCTCTATGAGTCTCTGTGTATCTCTACAGGTGGGTCTCTATGTATCTCTGTATCTCCATGTGTCTCTATGAGTCTCTGTGTATCTCTACAGGTGGGTCTCTATGTATCTCTGTATCTCCATGTGACTCTATGAGTCTCTGTGTATCTCTACAGGTGGGTCTCTATGTATCTCTGTATCTCAATGTGTCTCTATGAGTCTCTGTGTATCTCTATAGGTGGGTCTCTATGTATATCTGTATCTCCATGTGTCTCTATGAGTCTCTGTGTATCTCTACAGGTGGGTCTCTATGTATCTCTTTATCTCCATGTGTCTCTATGAGTCTCTGTGTATCTCTATAGGTGGGTCTCTATGTATCTCTGTGTCTCCATGTGACTCTATGAGTCTCTGTGTATCTCTACAGGTGGGTCTCTATGTATCTCTGTATCTCCATGTGTCTCTATGAGTCTCTGTGTATCTCTACAGGTGGGTCTCTATGTATCTCTGTATCTCCATGTGTGTCTATGAGTCTCTGTGTGTCTCTACAGGTGGGTCTCTATGTATCTCTGTATCTCCATGTGTGTCTATGCGTCTCTGTGTGTCTCTACAGGAGGGTCTCTATGTATCTCTGTATCTCCATGTTTGTCTATGAGTCTCTGTGTATCTCTACAGGTGGGTCTCTATGTATCTCTGTATCTCCATGTGTCTCTATGAGTCTCTGTGTATCTCTACAGGTGGGTCTCTATGTATCTCTGTATCTCCATGTGAATCTATGAGTCTCTGTGTATCTCTACAGGTGGGTCTCTATGTATCTCTGTATCTCCATGTGTCTCTATGAGTCTCTGTGTATCTCTACAGGTGGGTCTCTATGTATCTCTGTATCTCCATGTGACTCTATGAGTCTCTGTGTATCTCTACAGGTGGGTCTCTATGTATCTCTGTATCTCCATGTGTCTCTATGAGTCTCTGTGTGTCTCTACAGGTGGGTCTCTATGTATCTCTGTATCTCCATGTGTCTCTATGAGTCTCTTCTAGTCTCTCTGGCCTCTGCCGACCTCTGTGTGACCTCTGCCGACCTCTGTTTGACCTATGTCGACCTCTGTTTGACCTCTGTCGACCTCTGTTGACTTCTGTGTGATCTCTGTGTGTCCTCTGTTGACCTCTGTGTGACCTCTGCCGACCTGTGTGACCTCTGCCGACCTCTGTGTGACCTCTGCGTGACCTTTGCCGACCTCTGTTGACCTTTGCCGACCTCTTCCAACCTCTGCCGACCTCTGTGTGACCTCTGCCGACCTCTGTCGACCTCTGCGTGACCTCTGCCGACCTCTTTGTGACCTCTGCCGACCTCTGTCGACCTCTTCGTGACCTCTGTCGACCTCTGCGTGACTTCTGCCGACCTCTGTTGACCTCTGCCGACCTCTGCCGACCTCTGTTGACCTCTGCCGACCTATGCCGACCTCTGTGTGACCTCTGCCGACCTCTGTTGACCTCTGTTGACCTCTGCCGACCTCTGTCGACCTCTGCCGACCTCTGTCGACCTCTGCGTGACCTCTGCCGACCTCTGTGACCTCTGTCGACTTCTGTCGACCTCTGCGTGACCTCTGCCGACCTCTGTGTGACCTCTGTTGACCTCTGTGTGACCTCTTTGTAATCTCTACTGACCTCTGTGTGACCTCTGAGTGACCTCTGCCGACCTCCGCGTGACCTCTGCCGACCTCGGTCTGACCTCTGCCGACGTCGACATGACCTCTGTGTGACCTCTGTCGACCTCTGTGTGACCTCTGTCGACCTCTGTGGCCAGCACCTGGGGGTCATTGTGTGGGCGTGTCTGGCGAAGACGAACCGGTCTGTTCAGAGTCATCACACGCAGCCACATTACTGACACATTCCTACGGGGAAACATTGTCTCTCTCTTCCTCTGTCTGTCTGTGTGTCTGTCTGTGTGTGTCTGTGTGTGTCTGTGTGTGTCTCTCTCTTCCTCTGTCTGTCTTTGTGTCTGTGTGTGTCTGTGTGTGTGTGTCTGTGTGTGTGTCTGTGTGTGTGTGTCGGTGTGTGTGTGTCTCTCTCTTCCTCTGTCTGTCTGTGTGTCTGTGTCTGTGTGTGTCTGTGTGTGTGTCTGTCTGTGTGTGTCTCTCTCTCTTCCTCTGTCTGTCTGTGTGTCTGTGTGTGTCTCTCTCTTCCTCTGTCTTTGTGTCTGTCTGTGTCTGTGTGTGTGTCTGTGTGTGTGTCTCTGTGTGTGTGTCTGTGTGTGTGTCTCTCTCTTCGTCTGTCCGTGTCTCTCTGTGTGTGTCTCTGTGTGTGTGTGTCTCTGTGTGTGTGTCTCTGTGTGTGTGTGTCTCTGTGTGTGTGTCTCTCTCTTCCTCTGTCTGTGTGTGTGTCTGTCTGTGTGTGTCTGTCTGTGTGTGTCTATCTGTGTGTGTCTCTCTGTGTCTCTGTGTGTGTGTCTCTGTATCTCTCTGTGTGTGTCTGTGTGTGTGTGTATCTCTGTGTCTGTCTCTCTGTCTGTGTGTGTCTCTCTCTTCGTCTGTCCGTGTCTCTCTGTGTCTCTCTGTCTCTCTGTCTGTGTGTCTCCGTGTGTGTGTCTGTCTGTGTGTGTCTCTCTGTGTGTGTCTCTGTGTGTGTGTGTCTCTCTGTGTCTCTCTGTGTGTCTCTCTCTTCGTCTGTCTGTGTCTCTCTGTGTCTCTGTCTGTGTGTGTGTCTCTGTGTGTGTCTCTGTGTGTGTGTCTGTGTGTGTCTCTCTCTTCGTCTGTCTGTGTCTCTCTGTGTCTCTGTGTGTCTCTCTGTGTGTGTGTCTCTCTGTGTGTGTCTCTGTGTGTGTGTCTCTCTGTGTGTGTCTCTCTGTGTGTGTCTCTCTCTTCGTCTGTCTGTTTCTCTCTGTGTCTGTGTGTGTGTGTCCCTCTGTGTCTCTCTGTGTGTGTCTCTGTGTGTGTCTCTCTGTGTGTGTCTCTGTGTGTGTGTGTCTCTCTGTGTGTGTCTCTCTGTGTGTCTCTCTCTTCGTCTGTCTGTGTCTGTGTGTGTGTGTCCCTCTGTGTCTCTCTGTGTGTGTCTCTGTGTGTGTCTCTCTGTGTGTGTCTCTGTGTGTGTGTGTCTCTCTGTGTGTGTCTCTCTCTTCGTCTGTCTGTGTCTCTCTGTGTGTGTCTCTGTGTGTGTGTGTCTGTGTGTGTGTGTCTCTCTGTGTGTGTCTGTCTGTGTGTGTCTGTGTGTGTGTCTCTCTGTGTGTGTCTCTCTGTGTGTGTGTCTCTCTGTGTGTGTGTCTCTCTGTGTGTGTCTCTGTGTGTGTGTGTGTCTCTCTGTGTGTGTCTCTCTGTGTGTGTCTCTCTGTGTGTGTGTCTCTCTGTGTGTGTGTCTCTCTGTGTGTGTGTCTCTCTGTGTGTGTGTCTCTCTCTGTGTGTGTGTCTCTCTGTGTGTGTGTCTCTGTGTGTGTCTCTCTGTGTGTGTCTCTCTGTGTGTGTCTCTCTTCGTCTATCTTTGTCTCTCTGTATCTCTCTGTGTCTCTGTCTGTGTCTCTCTGTGTGTGTGTCTCTGTGTGTGTGTCTCTGTGTGTGTGTCTGTCTGTGTGTGTCTCTCTGTGTGTGTCTCTGTGTGTGTCTGTGTGTATCTCTGTGTATGTGTCTGTGTGTGCGTGTCTCTCTCTCTGTGTGTCTCTGTGTGTGTGTCTCTCTCTCTCTGTGTCTGTGTGTGTCTCTCCCCCTCTCTCTCTCTCTCTGTGTCTCTGTGTGTGTCTCTGTGTGTCTCTCTCTCACTCACTCACTCGTGTCCCACCCTCGTGTCGTGGGTGAGACACTCGTGTCCCACCCTCGTGTCGTGGGTGATACATTCGTGTCCCACCCTCGTGTCGTGGGTGAGACACTCGTGTCCCACCCTCTCCTCGCTAAGCCTCACCCCCACACCCCGTCTAGAATTTAGTTAAAACGCCCTCAATAAAAATTCGCTCTCTGAATGTAAGGCAACGACTTCCCCAAGTCGTAGATACATGGGGCGTGTGTGCGTGTGTAGCCCTGACGTTAAGTAGCACATCTACAGAGAGTGCTGATTGTTGCGGGCCGCATTGCACAGCGGAGGTGGGTTGTCGGCTCTTGGCTAGAGGCGGGCCCAGCCGTCGTCATTACCACCACCATCGTCACCATCACCACCATCACTACCACAGTCATCACCATCACCACCATCACTACCACAGTCACCACTATCACAGTCATCACCATCGTCACCATCACCACCATCACTACCACAGTCATCACCATCACTACCACAGTCATCACCATCACTACCACAGTCACCACCATCACCACCACAGTCATCACCATCACCACCACAGTCATCACCACCACAGTCATCACCATCACTACCACAGTCATCACCATCGTCACCATCACCACCATCACTACCACAGTCATCACCATCACCACCATCACTACCACAGTCATCACCATCGTCACCATCACCATCACTACCACAGTCATCACCATCACGACCACAGTCATCACCATCACCACCACAGTCATCACCATCACCACCACAGTCATCACCATCACTACCACAGTCATCACCATCGTCACCATCACCACCATCACTACCACAGTCATCACCATCACCACCATCACTACCACAGTCATCACCATCGTCACCATCACCATCACTACCACAGTCATCACCATCACGACCACAGTCATCACCATCACCACCACCACAGTCATCACCATCACCACCACAGTCATCACCATCACCACCACAGTCATCACCATCACCACCACAGTCATCACCATCACCACCACAGTCATCACCATCACCACCACAGTCATCACCATCACCACCACCATCACTACCACAGTCATCACCATCACCACCACCATCACCACCACCATCACCACCACAGTCATCACCACCACAGTCATCACCATCGTCACCATCACCATCACTACCACAGTCATCACCATCACGACCACAGTCATCACCATCACCACCACCATCACCACCATCACCACCACAGTCACCACCATCACCACCACAGTCATCAACATCACTACCACAGTCATCACCATCACCACCACAGTCATCACCATCACTACCACAGTCATCACCATCACCACCACCATCACTACCACAGTCATCACCATCACCACCACCATCACCACCACCATCACCACCACAGTCATCACCACCACAGTCATCACCATCGTCACCATCACCATCACTACCACAGTCATCACCATCACGACCACAGTCATCACCATCACCACCACCATCACCACCATCACCACCACAGTCACCACCATCACCACCACAGTCATCAACATCACTACCACAGTCATCACCATCACCACCACAGTCATCACCATCACTACCACAGTCATCACCATCACCACCACCATCACTACCACAGTCATCACCATCACCACAACCATCACCACCACCATCACCACCACAGTCGTCACCATCACCACCATCACTACCACAGTCATCACCACCACAGTCATCACCATCATCACCACGACCATCATCATCACCACGACCATCATCATCACCACGACCATCATCATGACCACGACCATCACCACCACGACCATCATTATCACCACGACCATCATCATCACCACGACCACCATCATCACCGCGACCATCATCACAGCGACCATCATCATCATCATCACCGTGACCATCATCACCACGACCATCATCATCACCACGACCATCATCATCACCACGACCATCATCATCACGACCATCATCATCACCGGGACCATCATCATCACCGCCACCATCATCATCACAGCGACCATCATCATCACCGCAACCATCATCATCACCACGACCATCATCATCACCACGACCACCATCATCACCACGAGCACCATCATCACCACGACCATCATCATCACCACGACCATCATCATCACCACGACCATCATCATCACCACGACCATCATCATCACCACGACCATCATCATCACCACGACCATCATCATCACCGTGACCATCATCATCACCACGACCACCATCATCACCGCGACCATCATCATCACCACGACCATCATCATCACCACGACCATCATCATCACCACGACCATCATCATCACAGTGACCATCATCACAGCGACCATCATCATCACAGCGACCATCATCATCACCACGACCATCATCATCACCACGAGCACCATCATCACCACGACCATCATCATCACCACGACCATCATCATCACCGCAACCATCATCATCACCACGAGCACCATCATCACCACGACCATCATCATCACCACGACCATCATCATCACCACGACCACCATCATCACCACGAGCACCATCATCACCACGACCATCATCATCACCACGACCATCATCATCACCACGACCATCATCATCACCACGACCATCATCATCACCACGACCATCATCATCACCACGACCACCATCATCACCACGAGCACCATCATCACCACGACCATCATCATCACCACGACCATCATCATCACCACGACCATCATCATCACCACGACCATCATCATCACCACGACCATCATCATCACCACGACCATCATCACAGTGACCATCATCACCGCCACCATCATCATCACCGTGACCATCATCATCACCACGACCTCCATCATCACCGCGACCATCATCACCGCGACCATCATCATCACCACGACCATCATCATCACCACGACAATCATCATCACCACGACCATCATCATCACCACGACCTCCATCATCACCGCGACCATCATCATCACCACGACCACCACCATCATCGCGACCATCATCATCACCACTACCATCATCATCACCACGACCATCATCATCACCACGACCATTATCATCACCACGACCTCCATCATCACAGCGACCATCATCATCATCATCACCGCGACCACCACCATCACCACTACTCTGGCGCTGAATTCACGTGAATTGCACAACGTACACCAGTGCTGAGAGACATCACCACCACCGACAAAACCACCACCACCACCACCATCAGATCGACCCTCCATCATCCAGCAGTGGACGAGAGCTGTCATCCCCGACCTCCTCCCAACCCCAACCCCAACCCCTACCCTCCCTACCCAGCCCTCTGCCCATGGCTTCTGCCTCGAGCTACGGCCAGGAGGAGGAGAAGAGTCTCACCTGCTCCGTCTGCCTCGAACTCTTCCGCGACCCGGTGACCTTGCCCTGCGGACACACCTACTGCAGGGCTTGTGTCGTGAGGTCGTGGACGACGCCGGACCAGGAGGAGGCGGCAGCGGCGGACGGCTCGCGCGGCGTCTGCCCGGACTGTCGGCGGATTTTCTCGCCCCGGCCGGAGCTGAGCAGGAACGTGGTGGTCGCGGACCTGGCCGCCCGGCTAAGCGAGATGAGAGCGGCGGGGCAGGCGGGGACATCCGGCGGCCGCGGTGGTGGCGGTGGTGGTGGTGGTGGTGGAGACCCATCGGAGGTAGGCGCCGGTTGCCCGGATGCAGCGAGGTGCGGGGTACGTCGATGTTAAGATACGCAAATGTATAACTTTCGTAGAAGATTAATCGTATTCTTAGTTTTTAAAAAAAATAAAAATAAATATATTATATATTTTATTATTTTGTTGTTTCTCTTCAACGTGACTTTATTGAAAAAACTAAGAATATGAATTACTGCAGTCACGAAAGCTTTAAATCAAAATTTAAGATTAATCGTATTTTTTATTTTGCTATACAGCCTGATAATAGGACAAAATCTTTAACCTTAAACACGTAAGTCATTCATAGAAGTTGCAGGCAGTATAGTACTATAGTGATAGTGCCGGTGATGCAAGGAGCGGGGTACGTTGATATTAAGATACACAAATGTATAACTTTCGTAGAAGATTAATCGTGTTTTTTATTTTGCTATACAGCCTGATAATAGGACAAATCTTTATGCTAATTGCTTTGTCAAGGCACCTTAATAACTCTCACACAGCTTAAAGGTCGCGGTCTGAGCTTGGCTGTGTTTCACTCCAGCGCTGTCCTCTGGACAGTCTGGTCCCTTCACCTGATGAAGGCCGCTTGTGTTGTGGCCGAAACGTCGTGAGATGTTTTATTTGTTACCTACGTGACTTTACCGAATAGAACCAAAGAGTATAGATCCTTGCAGTCACGAAAGCTTCAAATCTAGAAATCTTGAACCTTAAACACTTAAGTCATTCATAGAAGTTGCAGGCACTATAGTACTATAGTGATAGTGCCGGATGAAACGAGGTGCGGGGTACGTTGATATTAAGATACGCAAATGTATAACTTTTGTAGAAAATTAATCGTATTTTTTATTTTGCTATACAGCCTGATAATAGGACAAATCGCTAACCTTAAACACGTAAGTCATTCATAGAAGTTACAGGCAGTATAGTACTATAGTGATAGTGCTGGATGAAGCAAGGTGCGGGGTACATTGATATTAAAATATACAGATGTATATCTTTCGTAGAAGAGTAATTGTATTTTTTATTTTGCTATACAGCCTGATAATAGGACAAATCGCTAACCTTAAACACTTAAGTCATTCATAGAAGTTACAGGCAGTATAGTACTATAGTGATAGTGCTGGATGAAGTGAGGTGTGGGGTACATTGATATTAAAATATACAAATGTATATCTTTCGTAGAAGAGTAATTGTATTTTTTATTTTGCTATACAGCCTGATAATAGGACAAATCGCTAACCTTAAACACTTAAGTCATTCATAGAAGTTGCAGGCAGTATAGTACTATAGTGATAGTGTCAGGTGAAGCGAGGTGCAGGGGCCTGTAGCGTATGATGTTATAAAGGGGCTCTAAATAAAATAAAATAAACACGTAAACATTATAACGCACGAATGTTTTTACTCGCACGGTAAAGTAATTGTATTTTTTTCATGCAGCCCAGATAATACAACAAATCGCTAACCTTAAACACCCGGTCGTTCATGAAGCTTAAAGGCGGTATAGTACTATAGTGATAAAGCTAGTGCAGAATCACGGAGCCGGAAGTGATCGCTTGAAATCGAATTCTGCTACTGAGATCGTCCGTCACTGGGTATGCGTTGTCATCATTGTGGTGGTGGTTGTAGTTGATTGAATGATTTGATGATGGTGGTCGTGGTTGTGGTGGTTGTAGTTGATTGAATGATTTGATGATGGTGGTCGTGGTTGTGGTGGTTGTAGTTGATTGAATGATTTGATGATGGTGGTCGTGGTTGTGGTGGTTGTAGTTGATTGAATGATTTGATGATGGTGGTCGTGGTTGTGGTGGTTGTAGTTGATTGAATGATTTGATGATGGTGGTCGTGGTTGTGGTGGTTGTAGTTGATTGAATGATTTGATGATGGTGGTCGTGGTTGTGGTGGTTGTAGTTGATTGAATGATTTGATGATGGTGGTCGTGGTTGTGGTGGTTGTAGTTGATTGAATGATTTGATGATGGTGGTCGTGGTTGTGGTGGTTGTAGTTGATTGAATGATTTGATGATGGTGGTCGTGGTTGTGGTGGTTGTAGTTGATTGAATGATTTGATGATGGTGGTCGTGGTTGTGGTGGTTGTAGTTGATTGAATGATTTGATGATGGTGGTCGTGGTTGTGGTGGTTGTAGTTGATTGAATGATTTGATGATGGTGGTCGTGGTTGTGGTGGTTGTAGTTGATTGAATGATTTGATGATGGTGGTCGTGGTTGTGGTGGTTGTAGTTGATTGAATGATTTGATGATGGTGGTCGTGGTTGTGGTGGTTGTAGTTGATTGAATGATTTGATGATGGTGGTCGTGGTTGTGGTGGTTGTAGTTGATTGAATGATTTGATGATGGTGGTCGTGGTTGTGGTGGTTGTAGTTGATTGAATGATTTGATGATGGTGGACGTGGTTGTGGTGGTTGTAGTTGATTGAATGATTTGATGATGGTGGTCGTGGTTGTGGTGGTTGTAGTTGATTGAATGATTTGATGATGGTGGTCGTGGTTGTGGTGGTTGTAGTTGATTGAATGATTTGATGATGGTGGTCGTGGTTGTGGTGGTTGTAGTTGATTGAATGATTTGATGATGGTGGTCGTGGTTGTGGTGGTTGTAGTTGATTGAATGATTTGATGATGGTGGTCGTGGTTGTGGTGGTTGTAGTTGATTGAATGATTTGATGATGGTGGACGTGGTTGTGGTGGTTGTAGTTGATTGAATGATTTGATGATGGTGGTCGTGGTTGTGGTGGTTGTAGTTGATTGAATGATTTGATGATGGTGGTCGTGGTTGTGGTGGTTGTAGTTGATTGAATGATTTGATGATGGTGGTCGTGGTTGTGGTGGTTGTAGTTGATTGAATGATTTGATGATGGTGGTCGTGGTTGTGGTGGTTGTAGTTGATTGAATGATTTGATGATGGTGGTCGTGGTTGTGGTGGTTGTAGTTGATTGAATGATTTGATGATGGTGGTCGTGGTTGTGGTGGTTGTAGTTGATTGAATGATTTGATGATGGTGGTCGTGGTTGTGGTGGTTGTAGTTGATTGAATGATTTGATGATGGTGGTCGTGGTTGTGGTGGTTGTAGTTGATTGAATGATTTGATGATGGTGGACGTGGTTGTGGTGGTTGTAGTTGATTGAATGATTTGATGATGGTGGTCGTGGTTGTGGTGGTTGTAGTTGATTGAATGATTTGATGATGGTGGTCGTGGTTGTGGTGGTTGTAGTTGATTGAATGATTTGATGATGGTGGTCGTGGTTGTGGTGGTTGTAGTTGATTGAATGATTTGATGATGGTGGTCGTGGTTGTGGTGGTTGTAGTTGATTGAATGATTTGATGATGGTGGTCGTGGTTGTGGTGGTTGTAGTTGATTGAATGATTTGATGATGGTGGTCGTGGTTGTGGTGGTTGTAGTTGATTGAATGATTTGATGATGGTGGTCGTGGTTGTGGTGGTTGTAGTTGATTGAATGATTTGATGATGGTGGTCGTGGTTGTGGTGGTTGTAGTTAATTGAATGATTTGATGATGGTGGTCGTGGTTGTGGTGGTTGTAGTTGATTGCCACCCGCCTAAGTAAAGGCTCGCTTATCAGAAGTTATTTGTGGCCATAATTGGGGGTGGGTGGATGGGTTCAGTGGGTTGATGGGGAGTTGAGTGGGTGAGTGAGTGGGTTAATGGGTCAATGAGTGGGTGAGTGAGTGGGTGAGTGAATTGATCGGTAGGTGAGTGGGTGAGAGGTGAGTGAGTGGGTGAGTGCGTGGGTTAATGGGTCAATGAGTGGGTGAGTGAGTGGGTGAGTGAGTTGATCGGTAGGTGAGTGGGTGAGTGAGAGGTGAGTGAGTGGGTGAGTGAGTGGGTTAATGGGTCATTGAGTGGGTGAGTGAGTGGGTGAGTGAGTTGATCGGTAGGTGAGTGGGTGAGTGAGAGGTGAGTGTGTGGGTGAGTGAGTGGGTTAATGGGTCGATGAGTGGGTGAGTGAGTGGGTGAGTGAGTTGATCGGTAGGTGAGTGGGTGAGTAAGTGAGAGGTGAGTGGGTGAGTGAGTGGGTTAATGGGTCAATGAGTGGGTGAGTGAGTGGGTGAGTGAGTGGGTGAGTGAGTTGATCGGTAGGTGAGTGGGTGAGTGAGAGGTGAGTTAGTGGGTGAGTGAGTGGGTTAATGGGTCAATGAGTGGGTGAGTGAGTGGGTGAGTGAGTTGATCGGTAGGTGAGTGGGTGAGTGAGAGGTGAGTGAGTGGGTGAGTGAGTGGGTTAATGGGTCAATGCGTGGGTGAGTGAGTGGGTGAGTGAGTTGATCGGTAGGTGAGTGGGTGAGTGAGTGAGAGGTGAGTGAGTGGGTGAGTGAGTGGGTTAATGGGTCAATGAGTGGGTGAGTGAATGGGTTGATGGGTAGGTGAGTGAGTGAGTGGGTTTAATGCGTCAATGAGTGGGTGGGTTGATGGGTAGGTGAGTCAGTGAGTGAATGCCCGTATTAATGGATGAGTGAGTGGGTGAGTGAGTGGGTTAATGGGTCAATGAGTGAGTGAGTGAGTGGGTGAGTGAGTTGATCGGTAGGTGAGTGGGTGAGTAAGTGAGAGGTGAGTGAGTGGGTGAGTGAGTGGGTTAATTGGTCAATGAGTGGGTGAGTGAGTGGGTGAGTGAGTGGGTGAGTGAGTTGATCGGTAGGTGAGTGGGTGAGTGAGAGGTGAGTGAGTGGGTGAGTGAGTGGGTTAATGGGGCAATGAGTGGGTGAGTGAGTGGGTGAGTGAGTTGATCGGTAGGTGAGTGGGTGAGTGAGAGGTGAGTGAGTGGGTGAATGAGTGGGTTAATGGGTCAATGAGTGGGTGAGTGAGTGGGTGAGTGAGTTGATCGGTAGGTGAGTGGGTGAGTAAGTGAGAGGTGAGTGAGTGGGTGAGTGAGTGGGTTAATGGGTCAATGAGTGGGTGAGTGAGTGGGTTGATGGGTAGGTGAGTGAGTGAGTGGGTTAATGGGTCAATGAGTGGGTGAGTGAGTGGGTGAGTGAGTGGGTTAATGCGTCAATAAGTGGGTGGGTTGATGGGTAGGTGAGTCAGTGAGTGAATGCCCGTTTTAATGGATGAGTGAGTGGGTGAGTGAGGAGCTGAGCGAATGGACTCCGCCTCGACGCGGCGATAAGGGAGTTTTGCAACATCCACGTGTGATCCACCAACCCTCCCTGAATGCCCGAGTGAGTGAGCGGAGTGTGGGCGAGTGAATGGGTGGGATGGTAGTTGTGGGTGAGGAAGCGAGCGAACGAGTGAGTGGGCAAGAGAGTTGGTTGGTGGGTGAATAGTCGAGTTGGTGGGTGGAGGGGAGAGTGAATGGGTGGGTGTGGGTGAGGGAGCAAGCAAACGAGTGAATGGGCAAGCGAGTTGGTGGGTGGGCGAGTGAATAGTCGAGTTGGTGGGTTGGTGGGTGGGTGGGTGGGTGAGTGAATAGGAGAGTTGGTGGGTGGGTGCGCGAGTTAATAGGCGAGTTGGTGGGTGGATGGGTGAGTGAATAGGCGAGTTGGTAGGTGGGTGGGAGAGTGAATAGTCGAGTTGGTATGGTAGGTGGGTGGGAGAGTGAATAGGAGGGTTGGTGGGTGGTTGGGAGAGTGAATAGGCGAGTTGGTGGGTGGGCGCGCGAGTTAATAGGCGAGTTGGTGGGTGGATGGGTGAGTGAATAGGCGAGTTGGTGGGTGGGTGGGAGAGGGAATAGGCGAGTTGGTGGGTGGGAGAGTGAATAGGCGAGTTGGTGGGTGGATGGGTGAGTGAATAGGCGAGTTGGTGGGTGGGTGCGCGGGTTAATAGGAGAGTTGGTGGGTGAATGGGTGAGTGAATAGGCGAGTTGGTGGGTGGATGGGAGAGTGAATAGGCGAGTTGGTAGGTGCGTGGGAGAGTGAATAGGCGAGTTGGTAGGTGGGTGCGTGAGTTAATACGAGAGTGGGTGGGTGGGTGAGTGAATAGGAGAGTTGGTTTCAGTTTCATTTATGTTGGTAGAGCCCTGTGAGCCATTCGGCTCTTGAATCGGAGTGCAACCACAACAAACACAGAAAAAAAAACACGATCAAGACAAACATCTTACAGTGACTACTACGTGTGGTGACTGGGCAAACAGAAAAATCCATGGGGAAAAAAAACATCAAAATATTCCAGAAAAAGCACCGTTACACCACCAACGCTGTGTGCAACAATCCCAGTGGGATGCAAATCAAACAACAACAACAACAACCACAACAACAACCACAACAATAACCACAACAACAACCACAAGACAACTTAGATTAAAGCCATAAGTCTAACTCCGTAGTACAATAAACAAACATGGCCAAACCAAAAAAACTTTTCGAAATCACCTAAAAATAAAGCCATAATTGCAACGTAAGAGTGATCATAGGGACTGTGACCGAATTTTTTACAATAAACTACATAAATAATAACATGTAACACCAAATTCTAGAGCCATAGCTGGCTGCATGAGTCACTCCACAACAACAGGAGCATCAGTCGGAGTATCAAAAATGTCCAATGCACCTTTAGAGATCAGCACGCTAAATCAAAATACAGAATAATACTTTGCAGCGGTCATCCGGAGCGAAAACATTTTATTTTATTTGAGGCCACTGAATAGCAGTGGCAGCTAGGGGTGTACAACTCCTCTAGAGCAGTTTTGAGTGAAGGTCTCATGATGGATGGGCGAGTGAATAGGCGAATTGGTGGGTGGGTGTGGGAGTGAATAGGTGAGTTGGTGGGTGGGTGTGGGAGTGAATAGGCGAGTTGGTGGGTGGGTGTGGGAGTGAATAGGCGAATTGGTGGGTGGGTGTGGGAGTGAATAGGCGAGTTGGTGGGTGGGTGTGGGAGTGAATAGGCGAGTTGGTGGGTGGGTGTGGGAGTGAATAGGCGAGTTGGTGGGTGGGTGTGGGAGTGAATAGGCGAGTTGGTGGGTGGGTGTGGGAGTGAATAGGCGAGTTGGTGGGTGGGTGAGTGAGTGCATGGCCGAGTTGGTGGGTGAATGAGTGAGTGAATAGGCGAGATGGTGAGTGGATGAGTGAGTGAATAGGCGAGTTAGTAGGTGGATGTGGGAGTGAATAGGCGAGTTGGTGAGTGGATGAGTGAGTGAATAGGCGAGATAGTGAGTGGATGAGTGAATAGGCGAGTTGGTGGGTGGATGAGTGAGTGAATAGGCGAGTTGGTGAGTGGATGAGTGAGTGAATAGGCGAGTTGGTGGGTGGATGAGTGAGTGAATAGGCGAGTTGGTGGGTGGATGAGTGAGTGAATAGGCGAGTTGGTGGGTGGATGAGTGAGTGAATAAGCGAGTTAGTAGGTGGATGAGTTATCGTATCGTCATCAGATGATATCGTGTGCTGCTTTCAGATGCGCTTCTGCCCGAATCAGAATCTGCGTTTAGACTGCTGGAGGAGGAGGAGGAATCCGATGAGCTATGAAGCTCTTTATTAACAGACGTCCAGTAGGAGCACGGGTTCAGAACGTTACAACAATAACAACAACACACACACACGATATGCTCCACCTCCCTCACCTCTTCCACCTCCTCCACCCCCTCCACCTCCTCCACCTCCTCCACCTCCCCCACCTCCTCCACCTCCTCCACCCCCTCCACCTCCTCCACCTCCTCCACCTCCCCCACCTCCTCCACCTCCCTCACCTCCTCCACCTCCCCCACCTCCTCCCCCTCCTCCCCCTCCCCCACCTCCCCCCACCTCCTCCACCTCCTCCACCTCCTCCTCCACCTCCCTCACCTCCTCCTCCACCTCCCTCACCTCCTCCACCTCCTCCACCCTCCCCACCCCAGGTGCCGTGTGACATCTGCCGCGGGCCCGGACGTCGCGTGGCCGTGCGTAGCTGCCTGCGGTGCGAGGTCTCCCCCACCTCCTCCACCTCCTCCACCTCCTCCTCCACCTCCCTCACCTCCTCCACCTCTTCCTCCTCCACCCTCCCCACCCCAGGTGCCGTGTGACATCTGCCGCGGGCCCGGACGTCGCGTGGCCGTGCGTAGCTGCCTACGGTGCGAGGTCTCCCCCACCTCCTCCACCTCCTCCACCTCCTCCTCCACCTCCCTCACCTCCTCCACCTCCTCCTCCACCTCCTCCTCCACCTCCCTCACCTCCCCCACCTCCTCCACCTCCTCCTCCACCCTCCCCAGGTGCCGTGTGACATCTGCCGCGGGCCCGGACGTCGCGTGGCCGTGCGTAGCTGCCTACGGTGCGAGGTCTCCCCCACCTCCTCCACCTCCTCCACCTCCTCCTCCACCACCTCCTCCACCTCCCTCACCTCCTCCCCCTCCTCCCCCTCCTCCACCTCCTCCTCCACCACCTCCTCCACCTCCCTCACCTCCTCCTCCACCTCCTCCACCTCCCTCACCTCCTCCTCCAACTCCCTCACCTCCCCCACCTCCTCCACCTCCTCCTCCACCCTCCCCAGGTGCCGTGTGACATCTGCCGCGGGCCCGGACGTCGCGTGGCCGTGCGTAGCTGCCTACGGTGCGAGGTCTCCCCCACCTCCTCCACCTCCTCCACCTCCTCCTCCACCACCTCCTCCACCTCCCTCACCTCCTCCCCCTCCTCCCCCTCCTCCACCTCCTCCTCCACCACCTCCTCCACCTCCCTCACCTCCTCCTCCACCTCCTCCACCTCCCTCACCTCCTCCTCCAACTCCCTCACCTCCCCCACCTCCTCCACCTCCTCCTCCACCCTCCCCAGGTGCCGTGTGACATCTGCCGCGGGCCCGGACGTCGCGTGGCCGTGCGTAGCTGCCTGCGGTGCGAGGTCTCGCTGTGCGAGTGTCACCTGGAGCCACACTCCCGGCTGCCTCACCTGCGCCTGAGCCACCCCCTCGTCGCCCCCAGGCCGCGGGGAGCGGCGGCGGAGGAGGATGACGACGAGGAGGAGGATGAGGAGGATGAGGAGGAGGATGGCGCGGCTAGGAGGAGGAGGAGGAGGAGGATGAGGTGGACGAGGTGTGACGAGCACGGCCTGGAGCTGGAGCTGTACTGCCGGGAGGAGGGGGAGCTCGCCTGCCGGGCCTGCACGGCCGACTCGGGGCGGCACGGCCGTGGACACCGTGCGGGGCCCGTGGCCGAAGAGCGAGCGCGGCAGAGCGTGAGTCGGGCACCACGTGGGGGGTGGGGGGGGTGGGGGGGGTGGGGGGTGGGGGGGGGTGGGGGTGGGGGTGGGGGGTGGTGGTGGGGGTGGTGGTGGGGGGGGTGGTGGGGGGGGTGGTGGGGGGGGTGGGGGTGAAGGTGATGTTGAAGGTGGTGCAGGTGGTGGTGGTGATGTTGGAGGTGGCGGTGATGTTGGAGGTGGTGGTAGTGGTGGTGGGGGTGGTGGTGGTGGTGGTGGTGGAGGTGGTGGTGGTGGTGGTGGGGGTGGTGGTGGTGGTGGTGGTGGAGGTGGAGGTGGTGGTGGTGGTGGTGGGGGTGGTGGTGGTGGTGGTGGTGGTGATGTTGGAAGGGGTGCAGGTGGTGGTGGAGGTTGTGGAGGTGGTGGTGGTGATGGTGGAGGTGATGTTGGAAGGGGTGCAGGTGGTGGTGGAGGTGGTGGAGGTGGTGGTGGTGATGGTGGAGGTGGCGGTGATGTTGGAGGTTGTGCAGGTGGTGGTGGTGGTGGTAGAAGTGGTGGAGGTGGTGGCAGTGTAAAATGGTGGTGATGGTGGCGGACGAGGTGGTAGTGGAAGCAGCGGTGTTGGTGCTGGTGATCGTGGTGGAGGAGGTGGTACTGCAAGTGGTGGTGGAGGTGATGGTGCAGGTGCAGGTGGAGGTGGTGAGGGTGATGGTGGTGGAGGAGGTGGTGGAGGAGGAGGTGGTAGTGGAAGCGGTGGTGCTGGTGGTGCTGGTGGTGATTGTGGTGGTGGTGGTACTGGTGGTGATTGTGGTGATTGTGGTGGTGGTGCTGGTGGTGATTGTGGTGGTGGTGGTGGTGCTGGTGGTTATTGTGGTGATTGTGGTGGTGGTCGTGGTGGTGGTGGTGGTGGTTATTGTGGTGGTGGCGGTGGTGCCGTTGGCTGGGTCATGTAGCCCGCATGCCCAGCCATCGCATGCCGAAACAGCTTTTGTTCGGCCGGATCGAGGGGGCTAAACGGGCGCGGCACGGGCTATAGAAGAGATGGAGTGATGTGGTACAGGAGGACGTGGAGCTGAGTGGACTTGCTGATGACTGGTACCAGCGGTGTCAAGATCGGCCTCTGTGGAGGAGGCTCGTGAAGGACGCTACTGGGCAGTTGGAGGCAGTCGCCCTCCAACAACAACGGAGGGCGGAGGAGCGACGCTCACAACAACGAGCGGAGCGCCGGGTGGCTAAAGCGCAGCAGGTTGGCACAGTAGTGGGCACAGGTGGTGCATCAGCCACAGTCATCTCAGTCAGTCGACCCGTGCCACCTGCCGGGTCTGCCCCGTGACCTCCTGCCAGCGGGGCGTTCGACACCCCCACGTGGCGGCCTCGAGGTGCACCTAGCCTGGCACGGGACGTGGCCGCGGTGACGTCACCGCTGCTGCTGACGTTTTTCACGGCCCCCCCCTCCCCTCAGGAGCGGCTCGCCTCGTGCAAGCGTTGCCTACGGGACAGGCAGAGGAGCATCAACGTCTACCTGCAGGAGCTCCACCGCACCACTCTGGCCCTCGACGTGAGGCTCGCACGTCATCACGGGGCAACGGGGCAACGGCCGTGACGACGATGACGATTCACACACGTCACACGTCACGCCCCCCATGAGTGACGTCACGCACCTAGCGGGGGTGGGTGGGGTGGGGGGAGGGTTTGAGCAATGTGACGTCACGTCAAAATGGGCAAACTTTATAAATAAATGACGGGCAAACGCACGTTCTCAGTTTAAACACGCAGCGGGCTTTCGCCACCGATATTATTCACGCTAAAGGTGTTTTTTTTTTTGGAACAGATGGAGATTAGTCCACACACGGGTGTAGAAGGGGAGTGTGATGGAACAGATGGAGATTAGTCCACACACGAGTGTAGAAGGGAGTGAGATGGAACAGATGGAGATTAGTCCACACACGGGTGTAGAAGGGAGCGAGATGGAACAGATGGAGATTAGTCCACACACGGGTGTAGAAGGGAGTGAGATGGAACAGATGGAGATTAGTCCACACACGGTGTAGAAGGGAGTGTGATGGAACAGATGGAGATTAGTCCACACATGGGTGTAGAAGGGAGTGAGAAGGAACAGATGGAGATTAGTCCACACACAGTGTAGAAGGGAGCGAGATGGAACAGATGGAGATTAGTCCACACACAGTGTAGAAGGGAGCGAGATGGAACAGATGGAGATTAGTCCACACACGGTGTAGAAGGGAGTGAGATGGAACAGATGGAGATTAGTCCACACACGGGTGTAGAAGGGAGTGAGATGGAACAGATGGAGATTAGTCCACCCACGGTGTAGAAGGGAGCGAGATGGAACAGATGGAGATTAGTCCACACACGGGTGTAGAAGGGAGTGAGATGGAACAGATGGAGATTAGTCCACACACGGGTGTAGAAGGGAGTGAGATGGAACAGATGGAGATTAGTCCACACACGGGTGTAGAAGGGAGTGAGATGGAACAGATGGAGATTAGTCCACCCACGGTGTAGAAGGGAGTGTGATGGAACAGATGGAGATTAGTCCACACACGGGTGTAGAAGGGAGTGAGAAGGAACAGATGGAGATTAGTCCACACACAGTGTAGAAGGGAGCGAGATGGAACAGATGGAGATTAGTCCACCCACGAGGTAGAAGGGAGTGAGATGGAACAGATGGAGATTAGTCCACCCACGGTGTAGAAGGGAGTGTGATGGAACAGATGGAGATTAGTCCACACACGGGTGTAGAAGGGAGTGAGAAGGAACAGATGGAGATTAGTCCACACACAGTGTAGAAGGGAGCGAGATGGAACAGATGGAGATTAGTCCACCCACGAGGTAGAAGGGAGTGAGATGGAACAGATGGAGATTAGTCCACCCACGGTGTAGCAGGGAGTGAGATGGAACAGATGGAGATTAGTCCACACACGGGTGTAGAAGGGAGTGAGATGGAACAGATGGAGATTAGTCCACACACGGGTGTAGAAGGGAGTGAGATGGAACAGATGGAGATTAGTCCACACACGGTGTAGAAGGGAGTGAGATGGAACAGATGGAGATTAGTCCACACACGGTGTAGAAGGGAGTGAGATGGAACAGATGGAGATTAGTCCACACACGGGTGTAGAAGGGAGTGAGATGGAACAATCTCCCCAGTGACGATGTTTACCACACACTCATTTTAGGCCGAGTCGACCTAGGGGAGGCCCGGGGACCACAAACACCACCACCATCACCACCACCACCACTACCACAAACACCACCACCACAAACAGCACCACCACAAACACCACCACCACCACAAACACCACCACCACAAACACCACCACCACAAACACCACCATCACCACCACCACAAACACTACCAACAACCACCACCACCAGGGCTCACCACCACCACAAACACCACCACAAACACTACCACCACAAACACCACCGCAAGGGCTCACCACCACCACAAATACCACCAACAACCACCACCACAAACACCACCACCACCAACAACCACTACCACAAACACCACCACTACAAACACCACCAACAACCAACACCACAAACACCACCACCACCACAAACACCACCAACACCACCACTACCACCACCACCACAAACACCACCAACACCACCACTACCACCACCACCACAAACACCACCGCCACCACAAACACTACCAACACCACAAACACCACCACCACCACAAACACCACCAACACCACCACTACCACCACAACCACCACCACCACAACCACCACCACAAACACCACCACCACCACCACCTCCACCACCACGGCTCACCACCACCACCACCCCCACCACGTCTCACCACCACCACCACCACGTCTCACCACCACCACCACCCCCACCACCACCACCCCCACCACCACGTCTCACCACCACCACGTCTCACCACCACCACCACCAGGAGTCGTGCGTGGCGACCGAGTCTCGCCTGGCCGCCAAGTTCGACTCCCTGCTGGGGCTGCTGACAGCGGAGCGCCTCTCGGCTCTGGCGACACCCCGGGCGGAGCTCCGCGCCAAGGAGGCGGAGCTCCGCGCCGAGGCCGCGAGGCTCCGCGCGGAGCTGGGACTCCTCCAGGAGGCGCTGGGTTCCGTGCACGAGCTCGAGGCGACGGAGAACCACGTGGCCTTCATCCGGGTGACTGCGCTGGAATGAGACCTCGGGGTGGAGGGGGCGTTGCCCGAAACGTCGGACATCACGTAGACAATTTTTTTTTTCCCCGTGCGAGGATTGTTCACGTCGTCGTTATTTTTTCGATAAATTATTAATTTTTCCCATTGCTTCATTCATTCATTTTTTTTTGCAACAATAATGATTTTATTGGAATGTTTTCATTGTTATTTACAAAAAGAGAGGACCATTAATATTTCCATAATTATTTTTCACTAATGTATTTTTCATTATTATTTTTTCATTATAAGGCATTTATTTATTTAATTTTTCTCATTGCTACTTAATTACTATTTTTTTCAATAACAATTTAATCGTCATTATTTTTCAATGGAGAGAGCTGTGGGTCGAGGAGAGAGCTGTGAATGAAGGAGGGGGCTGTGGATGAAGGAGAGAGCTGTGGATGTAAGAGGCAGCTGTGGATGAAGGAGAGAGCTGTGGGTGAAGGAGGCAGCTGTGGATGAAGGAGAGGGCTGTGGATGAAGGAGAGAGCTGTGGGTCGAGGAGAGAGCTGTGAATGAAGGAGGGGGCTGTGGATGAAGGAGGGAGCTGTGGATGAAGGAGAGAGCTGTGGATGAAGGAGAGAGCTGTGGGTCGAGGAGAGAGCTGTGGATGAAGGAGAGGGCTGTGGATGAAGGAGAGAACTGTGGATGAAAGAGAGTGCCATGGATGAAGTAGAGAGCTGTGGATGAAGGAGAGACCTGTGAATGAAGGAGGGGGCTGTGGATGAAGGAGGGAGCTGTGGATGAAGGAGAGAGCTGTGGATGAAGGAGAGAGCTGTGGGTCGAGGAGAGAGCTGTGGATGAAGGAGAGGGCTGTGGATGAAGGAGAGAACTGTGGATGAAAGAGAGAGCCATGGATGAAGGAGAGAGCTGTGGATGAAGGAGAGACCAGTGAATGAAGGAGGGGGCTGTGGATGAAGGAGGGAGCTGTGGATGAAGGAGAGAGCTGTGGATGAAGGAGAGAGCTGTGGGTTGAGGAGAGAGCTGTGGATGAAGGAGAGGGCTGTGGATGAAGGAGAGAACTGTGGATGAAAGAGAGAGCCATGGATGAAGGAGAGAGCTGTGGATGAAGGAGAGACCTGTGAATGAAGGAGGGGGCTGTGGATGAAGGAGGGAGCTGTGGATGAAGGAAAGAGCTGTGGATGAAGGAGAGAGCTGTGGGTCGAGGAGAGAGCTGTGGATGAAGGAGAGGGCTGTGGATGAAGGAGAGAACTGTGGATGAAAGAGAGAGCCATGGATGAAGGAGAGAGCTGTGGATGAAGGAGAGACCTGTGAATGAAGGAGGGGGCTGTGGATGAAGGAGGAAGCTGTGGATGAAGGAGAGAGCTGTGGATGAAGGAGAGAGCTGTGGGTCCAGGAGAGAGCTGTGGATGAAGGAGAGGGCTGTGGATGAAGGAGAGAACTGTGGATGAAAGAGAGAGCCATGGATGAAGGAGAGAGCTGTGGATGAAGGAGAGAGCTGTGGATGAAGGAGGGAGCTGTGGATGAAGGAGAGAGCTGTGGATGAAGGAGAGAGCTGTGGATGAAGGAGAGAGCTGTGGATGAAGGAGAGAGCTGTGGATGAAGGAGAGAGCTGTGGATGAAGGAGAGAGCTGTGGATGAAGAAGGAGAGAGCTGTGGGTGAAGGAGGGAGCTGTGGATGAAGGAGAGAGCTGTGGATGAAGGAGAGAGCTGTGGATGAAGGAGGCCACTGTGGATGAAGGAGAGAGCTGTGGATGAAGAAGGAGAGAGCTGTGGATAAAGGAGGCAGCTGTGGATGAAGGAGAGAGCTGTGGATGAAGGAGAGAGCTGTGGATGAAGGAGAGAGCTGTGGATGAAGGAGAGAGCTGTGGATGAAGGAGAGAGCTGTGGATAAAGGAGGCAGCTGTGAATGAAGGAGGCAGCTGTGGATGAAGGAGAGAGCTGTGGATGAAGGAGGGAGCTGTGGATGAAGGAGAGAGCTGTGGGTGAAGGAGAGACCTGTGGATGAAGGAGGCAGCTGTGGATGAAGGAGAGAGCTGTGGATGAAGAAGGAGAGAGCTGTGGATGAAGGAGAGAGCTGTGGATGAAGGAGAGAGCTGTGGATGAAGGAGAGAGCTGTGGATGAAGGAGAGAGCTGTGGATGAAGGAGAGAGCTGTGGATGAACGAGAGAGCTGTGGATGAAGGAGAGAGCTGTGTATGAAGGAGAGAGCTGTGGATGAAGGAGGCAGCTGTGAATGAAGGAGGCAGCTGTGGATGAAGGAGAGAGCTGTGGATGAAGGAGAGAGCTGTTGATGAAGGAGAGAGCTGTGGATGAAGGAGAGGGCTGTGGATGAAGAAGGAGAGAGCTGTGGATGAAGGAGAGAGCTGTGGATGAAGGAGAGAGCTGTGGATGAAGGAGAGAGCTGTGAATGAAGGAGCGAGCTGTGGATGAAGGAGAGAGCTGTGGATGAAGGAGAGAGCTGTGGATGAAGGAGGGAGCTGTGGATGAAGGAGAGAGCTGTGGATAGAGGAGAGAGCTGTGGATGGAGGAGAGAGCTGTGGATGAAGGAGAGAGCTGTGGATGAAGGAGGGAGCTGTGGATGAAGGAGAGAGCCGTGGATGAAGGAGAGAGCTGTGAATGAAGGAGGGAGCTGTAAATGAAGGAGGGAGCCGTGGATGAAGGAGAGAGCTGTGGATGAAGGAGAGAGCTGTGGATGAAGGAGGGAACCATGAATGAAGGAGGGCGCTGTGGATGAAGGAGGGAGCTGTGGATGAAGGAGGGAACCATGAATGAAGGAGCGAGCTGTGGATGGAGAGAGCTGTGGATGAAGGAGGGAGCTGTGGATGAAGGAGAGAGCTGTGGGTGAAGGATAGAGCCGTGGATGAAGGAGAGAGCCGTGGGTGAAGGAGAGAGCTGTGGATGAAGGAGAGAGCTGTGGATGAAGAAGGAGAGAGCTGTGGATGAAGGAGAGAGCTGTTGATGAAGGAGGGAGCTTTGGTAATCGTACTCGGGTTACCGGGTTCGTAGCGCAGCGCACTAACCCCCACACTGCCGCTCTCCAACACACACACGAACGCACGGATTTTGCTAATGAACGTGTTGGGTTTGTTGTACTTAGTTTACAGCAGACTAACGGCCGGGTTGTCTTTGTGCGTGTGTTTAGGGCTATATGAAAGATGGTGAAAGGTAAGTCTCTTCCTCTGTGACTCACTCAACCCTTTAACGGAACCCTATTGGGTGATTTGCACCCTCGAATTCAATCGCTTCAACGACGCCCCTAGGTTCGTATCTCCCCGTTTGCTTGACAGCTCAATGCTCACTCGACAGGCTCACCCTTTCACCTGCTCACTCACCCACTCACCCACTCACTCACCCAGTCACTCACCCACGCAATCACTCACCCCCTCACTCACTCACTCACCCACTCACTCACACACTCAGTCACTCACCCACCCACTCACTCACGCACTCACTCACTCACTCACCCACTCACTCACTCACCCACCCACTCACTCACACACTCACTCACCCACCCACTCACTCACTCACTCACCCACTCACTCACCCACTCACTCACTCACCCACATTAACCCACTCACACCCGTCACACACTCACTTGGGCACTCACCCGTCTACTCACTCACCCGCCCACACACCCACTCACCCACCCACTCACTAACACATTCACCCACTCACCCACTCACTCAGACCCAGTCACACACTCACTTGCTCACTCACCCAATTACTCACCCATTCACCGACTCACCCACTCACACCCAGTCACGCACTCACCAGACCACTCACCCACTCACTCACCCATTCGATCACTCACCCATTCACTCACTGACCTACCCACTCACTCACTCTTTCGATCACTCACCCATTCACTCACTGACCTACCCACTCACCCACTCATTCGATCACTCACCCATTCACTCACTGACCTACCCACTCACTCACCCATTCACTCACTGACCTACCCACCCACTCACTCATTCGATCACTCACCCATTCACTCACTGACCTACCCACTCACTCACCCATTCACTCACTGACCTACCCACTCACTCACCCATTCGATCACTCACCCATTCACTCACTGACCTACCCACCCACTCACTCACCCATTCTATCACTCACCCATTCTATCACTCACCCATTCACTCACTGACCTACCCACCCACACACTCACCCATTCTATCACTCACCCATTCTATCACTCACCCATTCACTCACTGACCTACCCACCCACTCACTCACCCATTCTATCACTCACCCATTCTATCACTCACCCATTCACTCACTGACCTACCCACACACTCACTCACCCATTCTATCACTCACCCATTCTATCACTCACCCATTCACTCACTGACCTACCCACCCACTCACTCACCCATTCTATCACTCACCCATTCTATCACTCACCCATTCACTCACTGACCTACCCACCCACACACTCACCCATTCTATCACTCACCCATTCTATCACTCACCCATTCACTCACTGACCTACCCACCCACTCACTCACCCATTCTATCACTCACCCATTCTATCACTCACCCATTCACTCATTGACCTACCCACCCACTCACTCACCCATTCTATCACTCACCCATTCACTCACTGACCTACCCACCCACTCACTCACCCATTCTATCACTCATCCATTCTATCACTCACCCATTCACTCACTGACCTACCCACCCACTCACTCACCCATTCTATCACTCACCCATTCTATCACTCACCCATTCACTCACTGACCTACCCACCCACTCACTCACCCATTATATCACTCACCCATTCTATCACTCACCCATTCACTCACTGACCTACCCACCCACTCACTCACCCATTCTATCACTCACCCATTCTATCACTCACCCATTCACTCACTGACCTACCCACCCACTCACTCACCCATTCTATCACTCACCCATTCTATCACTCACCCATTCACTCACTGACCTACCCACCCACTCACTCACCCATTCTATCACTCACCCATTCACTCACTGACCTACCCACCCACTCACTCACCCATTCTATCACTCATCCATTCTATCACTCACCCATTCACTCACTGACCTACCCACCCACTCACTCACCCATTCTATCACTCATCCATTCTATCACTCACCCATTCACTCACTGACCTACCCACCCACTCACTCACCCATTCTATCACTCACCCATTCTATCACTCACCCATTCACTCACTGACCTACCCACCCACTCACTCACCGATTCTATCACTCACCCATTCTATCACTCACCCATTCACTCACTGACCTACCCACCCACTCACTCACCCATTCTATCACTCACCCATTCTATCACTCACCCATTCACTCACTGACCTACCCACCCACTCACTCACCCATTCTATCACACACCCATTCTATCACTCACCCATTCACTCACTGACCTACCCACCCACTCACTCACCCATTCTATCACTCACCCATTCTATCACTCACCCATTCACTCACTGACCTACCCACCCACTCACTCACCCATTCTATCACTCACCCATTCTATCACTCACCCATTCACTCACTCACCTACCCACCCACTCACTCACCCATTCTATCACTCACCCATTCTATCATTCACCCATTCACTCACTGACCTACCCACCCACTCACTCACCCATTCTATCACTCACCCATTCTATCACTCACCCATTCACTCACTGACCTACCCACCCACTCACTCACCCATTCTATCACTCACCCATTCTATCACTCACCCATTCACTCACTGACCTACCCACCCACTCACTCACCCATTCACTCACTGACCTACCCACCCACTCACTCACCCATTCTATCACTCACCCATTCTATCACTCACCCATTCATTCACTCACCTACCCACTCACTCATCCACACCCACACTCGACGTTCGCCTCCATCACTGACCAGCATGCTGAAGTTTGGTCGAACAACTCAACCAAACCACCCTCCCCCACCCCAATCCCCCCAATTCTCTCCACCACACCACCCCCTAACCAACCAAGGCTACTGACCCTGAGCCAGTCTCCTTTGGACCCGCCCGTCCGACCGGGTCTGCACTTTGCCGAGTCCTCTCGAAGTGAGGCTTACGTGGACAAGATTCTGGACTTCCTAGCGAGGCCCAGCGGGCCCAAGGAGGCCGACGAGGAGTCGATCGGCGGGGTGGGGGAGGGGGGGTGGAGGAGGCTTCGCCCGGGCTCCGGCTTGGGCTCCAGGGAGCGAGTGGAGCCCCTCCAGTTGCCACAACTCCGCGCCGCGCTCGGGAATCTTTTCCGGAGGAGGAGCAGCGGCAGCCTCGGCGGCGGCGGCAGCGGCAGTGGCAGGGAAGCCACGAGCAGAAGAAGCTACATCAAGAACTGTGAGGCCGGACGTCGGAGTTAGAATCACCACAGAGAGACACCCACAGACTCATCACACAGAGACACCCACAGACTCACCACACAGACACCCACAGACTCACCACACAGAGACCCACAGACTGAACCACACAGAGACCCACAGACTCACCACACAGAGACCCACAGACTCACCACACAGAGACACCCACAGGCTCATCACACAGAGACCCACAAACTCACCACACAGAGACCCACAGACTGAACCACACAGAGACCCACAGGCTCATCACACAGAGACCCACAAACTCACCACACAGAGACCCACAGACTCATCACACAGAGACCCACAGACTCACCACACAGACACCCACAGACTCACCACACAGAGACACCCACAGACTCACCACACAGAGACCCACAGACTGAACCACACAGAGCCCCACAGACTCATCACACAGAGACCCACAAACTCACCACACAGAGACCCACAGACTCATCACACAGAGACCCACAGACTCATCACACAGAGACACCCACAGACTCACCACACAGAGACACCCACAGACTCACCACACAGAGACCCACAGACTCACCACACAGAGACCCACAGACTCACCACACAGAGACCCACAGACTCACCACACAGAGACCCACAGACTCACCACACAGAGACCCACAGACTCACCACACAGAGACCCACAGACTCACCACACAGAGACACACAGACTCACCACACAGAGACACCCACAGACTCACCACACAGAGACACACAGACTCACCACACAGACACCCACAGACTCACCACACAGAGACTCACAGACTCACCACACAGAGACACACAGACTCACCACACAGACACCCACAGACTCACCACACAGAGACCCACAGACTCACCACACAGAGACCCACAGACTCACCACGCAGAGACCCACAGACTCACCGCACAGAGACACCCTACAGACTCATCACACAGAGACCCACAGACTCACCACACAGAGACCCACAGACTCATCACACAGAGACCCACAGACTCACCACACAGAGACCCACAGACTCACCACACAGAGACCCACAGACTCACCACACAGAGACCCACAGACTCACCACACAGAGACACCCACAGACTCACCACACAGAGACCCACAGACTCACCACACAGAGACCCACAGACTCGCCACACAGAGACACCCACAGACTCACCACACAGAGACACCCACAGACTCACTACACAGAGACACCCACAGACTCACCACACAGAGACACCCACAGACTCACCACACAGAGACACCCACAGACTCATCACACAGAGACCCACAGACTCACCACACAGAGACACCCACAGACTCACCACACAGAGACCCACAGACTCACCACACAGAGACACCCACAGACTCATCACACAGAGACCCACAGACTCACCACACAGAGACACCCACAGACTCACCACACAGAGACACCCACAGACTCACCACACAGAGACCCACAGACTCACCACACAGAGACCCGCAGACTCACCACACAGAGACACCCATAGACTCACCACACAGAGACCCACAGACTCACCACACAGAGACACCCCACAGACTCACCACACAGAGACCCACAGACTCATCACACAGAGACACCCACAGACTCACCACACAGAGACCCATAGACTCATCACACAGAGACACCCACAGACTCACCACACAGAGACCCACAGACTCACCACACAGAGACCCACAGACTCACCACACAGAGACACCCACAGACTCACCACACAGAGACCCACAGACTCACCACACAGAGACCCACAGACTCACCACACAGAGACACCCACAGACTCACCACACAGAGACCCACAGACTCACCACACAGAGACCCACAGACTCACCACACAGAGACACCCACAGACTCACCACACAGAGACCCACAGACTCACCACACAGAGACACCCACAGACTCACCACACAGACACCCACAGACTCACCACACAGAGACACCCACAGACTCACCACACAGAGACCCACAGACTCACCACACAGAAACACCCACAGACTCACCACACAGAGACACGCACAGACTCACCACACAGAGACACCCACAGACTCACCACACAGAGACACCCACAGACTCACCACACACAGACACCCACAGAGACACCCACAGACTCACCACACAGACACCCACAGACTCACCATACAGAGACACCCACAGACTCATCACACACAGACACCCACAGACTCACTACACAGAGACCCACAGACTCACCACACAGAGACCCACAGACTCACCACACAGAGACCCACAAACTCACCACACAGAGACCCACAGACTCACCACACAGAGACATCCACAGACTCACCACACAGAGACACACAGACTCACGACACATAGACACACAGACTCACCACACAGAGACCCACAGACACTACACAGACACCCATAGACTCACCACACAGAGACACCCACAGACTCACCACACAGAAACACGCACAGACTCACCACACAGAGACACACAGACTCACCACACAGACACCCACAGACTCACCACACAGAGACTCACAGACTCACCACACAGAGACACACAGACTCACCACACAGACACCCACAGACTCACCACACAGAGACCCACAGACTCACCACACAGAGACCCACAGACTCACCACGCAGAGACCGACAGACTCACCGCACAGAGACACCCCACAGACTCATCACACAGAGACCCACAGACTCACCACACAGAGACCCACAGACTCATCACACAGAGACCCACAGACTCACCACACAGAGACCCACAGACTCACCACACAGAGACCCACAGACTCACCACACAGAGACCCACAGACTCACCACACAGAGACACCCACAGACTCACCACACAGAGACCCACAGAATCACCATACAGAGACCCACAGACTCATCACACAGACACCTACAGACTCACCACACAGAGACTCACAGACTCACCACACATAGACCCACAGACTCGCCACACAGAGACACCCACAGACTCACCACACAGAGACACCCACAGACTCACTACACAGAGACACCCACAGACTCACCACACAGAGACACCCACAGACTCACCACACAGAGACACCCACAGACTCATCACACAGAGACCCACAGACTCACCACACAGAGACACCCACAGACTCACCACACAGAGACCCACAAACTCACCACACAGAGACACCCACAGACTCATCACACAGAGACCCACAGACTCACCACACAGAGACACCCACAGACTCACCACACAGAGACCCACAGACTCACCACACAGAGACCCGCAGACTCACCACACAGAGACACCCACAGACTCACCACACAGAGACCCACAGACTCACCACACAGAGACACCCACAGACTCATCACACAGAGACCCACAGACTCACCACACAGAGACACCCACAGACTCACCACACAGAGACCCACAGACTCACCACACAGAGACACCCCACAGACTCACCACACAGAGACCCACAGACTCATCACACAGAGACACCCACAGACTCACCACACAGAGACCCATAGACTCATCACACAGAGACACCCACAGACTCACCACACAGAGACCCACAGACTCACCACACAGAGACCCACAGACTCACCACACAGAGACACCCACAGACTCACCACACAGAGACCCACAGACTCACCACACAGAGACCCACAGACTCACCACACAGAGACACCCACAGACTCACCACACAGAGACCCACAGACTCACCACACAGAGACCCACAGACTCACCACACAGAGACACCCACAGACTCACCACACAGAGACCCACAGACTCACCACACAGAGACACCCACAGACTCACCACACAGACACCCACAGACTCACCACACAGAGACACCCACAGACTCACCACACAGAGACCCACAGACTCACCACACAGAAACACCCACAGACTCACCACACAGAGACACGCACAGACTCACCACACAGAGACACCCACAGACTCACCACACAGAGACACCCACAGACTCACCACACACAGACACCCACAGAGACACCCACAGACTCACCACACAGACACCCACAGACACCCACAGACTCACCATACAGAGACACCCACAGACTCATCACACACAGACACCCACAGACTCACTACACAGAGACCCACAGACTCACCACACAGAGACCCACAGACTCACCACACAGAGACCCACAAACTCACCACACAGAGACCCACAGACTCACCACACAGAGACATCCACAGACTCACCACACAGAGACCCACAGACACTACACAGACACCCATAGACTCACCACACAGAAACACCCACAGACTCACCACACAGAAACACGCACAGACTCACCACACAGAGACACCCACAGACTCACCACACAGAGACACCCACAGACTCACCACACAGACACCCACAGACTCACCATACAGAGACACCCACAGACTCACCACACAGAGACACCCACAGACTCACCAAACAGACACCCACAGACTCACCATACAGAGACACCCACAGACTCATCACACACAGACACCCACAGACTCACCACACAGAGACCCACAGACTCACAGAGACACCCACAGACTCACCACAGACTCACCACACAGACACCCACACAGACTCACCACACACAGTGACACACCCCACACAGACTCACCACGCAGCGGTACCACCGCCTCCGCCCCTCCCAGATGGATGCACGCCCACCCTGAACCCGGACACGGCCCACCCGCGGCTCGCCATCTCCGACGACCTCCTCACGGCCACGTGGACCCAGCAGGAGCAGCCCCCCCGGGGCGCGGGCCTGGAGGTCCGCGATCCTCCGGAACGCTTCCACGACACGTGGTATCCCCAGGTCGGTGACCGGCCGATGGTCGGCAAGCGGCCGAGTTGACCCCCCTCAGGGGGTCGAGGGGTGCGGTTCCGGAGGACGTCGGGAGGTTTGGCCGGGGGGCCGCTCCCTCCTCCGTACCCCCCCCCCCCCCACCCGCCCCCGTGGAATTTCGTAGCGCGGCACGGGAGCCGAGATGTCGGCGACCTCGCCCGGTGCGCGGGAGGTCGCTGTACGGGGGGGTGGTGGTGGTGGTGGTGGTGCCTGGTGAAGCAAAACGAAGTTGTTGTTTTTTTTTAGTTTTTCGAGCGTTTTCGCTTCTGGGTGGTTGCTGGTACCTCGGTGCGGTCCGAGATGAATCTGACTTAGATCATCAATTCGTGTTTTTAATCATCATTATTGTTGTTATTATTATTCTTGTTTGGTTCTTTCGGTAAAGTCACCGCCACGTAGAGAATGAGAATAAAATAATAAGAAATTGATAAAATAAAATGACACAATACAATTCGCACGACGTTTCGGCCACAAGGGGATGAGACTGTCCTCCAGACAGTCTCGTCCCTTCACCTGATGAAGGCCGCTTGTGTTGTGGCCGAAACGTCGTGAGAATTTTATCGTGTTATTTTATTTAATCAATTTCTTATTATTTTATTCTCATTCTCTACGTGGCGGTGACTTTACCGAAAGAACCAAAGGAGGTGAATCCTTGCAAGTCACGAAAGCTTCAAATCGAAATTATTATTATTGTTATAAAGTGCCGCTTCTTCTTAACCCCCCCACACCCCCCCACCACCCACCCCCCCCACCACCCCCCCCACCACCACTCCCCCCACCACCCCCCGCCACCACCACCCCCCCCCCACCGCTAGGCGCTGTGCTCCGAGTCCTTCTCGTCCGGCCGCCACTACTGGGAGGTGGCCGTGCCGGCCGCCGGCCGCTGGCTCGTCGGCGTCGCCTACGGCTCGCTGGCGCGCCAGGAGCGGTGCACGCTCGGCATGAACTCCTCCTCCTGGTGCCTGCAGGGCGAGCCCGGGGCCCTGGTCGCGTGGCACGCCGGCGCCGAGACGGCCGTGGAAGCCGGCGGCGGCGGAGGCGGCGGAGGCGGCGGAGGCGGCGGAGGCGGCGGAGGCATCGGAGGCGGCGGAGGCGGCGGAGGCGGCGGAGGCATCGGAGGCGGCGGAGGCGGCGGAGGCGGCGGAGGCGGAGGAGGCGGCGGAGGCGGCGGCGGAGGCCACCGGCCGGGGGATCGGGGCCGGCGTGCGGGTCGGCGGCGGGGAGCGGAGGCCGTGGGGACGGTCGGCGTCTACGTGGACTGGGAGGCCGGGCGGCTGTCCTTCTTCGGATGCGGCGGCGGCGACTCGTTGAGGCCGCTCCATTCGTTCGGCGCGGCCTTCTCGCGGCCGCTGCACCCGGCCGTGGGCGTCGCCTGGAGCGGGAGCGTCTACCACGCGGGGGCGGTCGGCTCGGTGTCCATCGTGAAGGTGGTGGACAAGCGATGAGCACCACAACCACCACCACCACCACCCACCGCAACGCTCCCCATCACCGCACCGAACCTGAGAACCGGGGAGCTCCGGCGACGATCCCTCATTGGCGGTTCGGTTTGGTGGCGTGCGGTACGTGGTGGTGTGAAGAGGGAGGGGGGGGGGGGAATTGGTGGGGGGAATTGGTGGGGGGAGATGAGAAGTGGGGTTCGTGGTGTGAAGAGAGGAGATTGGTGGGGGGAGGTGAGGAGACGCGGTTCGTCGTGGTTCGTCGTGGTGTGAAGAGAGGGGCGGGAGATTGGTGGGGGGAGATGAGACGCGGTTCGTGGTGGTGTGAAGAGAGAGGGGGAGATTGGTTGGGGGAGATGAGGAGACGTGGTTTGTGGTGTGAAGAGGGGCGGGATTGGTGGGGGGAGATGAGATGCGGTTCGTGGTGGTGTGAAGAGAGAGGGGGAGATTGGTGGGGGGAGATGAGATGTGGTACGAGGTGCGGGATGAGGAGGAAGGAATGAGGGGAGGGAATGGGAGAGGGGGTTGTGGCATTAAGAGGGGAATGTTGGCAGGAGTCGTGAAAAGGAGCTGTGGATGAAGGAGAGAGCTGTGGATGGAGGGAGCTGTGGGTGAAGGAGAGAGCTGTGGATGAAGGAGAGAGCTGTGGATGAAGGAGAGAGATGTGGATGAAGGAGGGAGCTGTGGATGAAGGAGAGAGCTGTGGATGAAGGAGAGAGCTGTGGATGGAGAGCTGTGGATGAAGGAGGGAGCTGTGCATGAAGGAGAGAGCTGTGAATGAAGGAGAGAGCTGTGGATGGAGAGCTGTGGATGAAGGAAGGAGCTGTGCATTAAGGAGAGAGCTGTGGATGAAGGAGAGAGATGTGGATGGAGGAGAGAGCTGTGGATGAAGGAGAGAGCTGTGGATGAAGGAGAGAGCAGTGCATGAAGGAGAGAACTGTGGATGAAGGAGAGAGCTGTGGATGAAGGAGAGAGCTGTGGATGAAGGAGAGAGCTGTGGATGAAGGAGAGAGCTGTGGATGAAGGAGAGAGCTGTGGATGGAGAGCTGTGGATGAAGGAGGGAGCTGTGCATTAAGGAGAGAGCTGTGGATGAAGGAGAGAGATGTGGGTGAAGGAGACCGATGTGGATGAAGGAGAGAGCTGTGGATGAAGGAGAGAGCTGTGGATGAAGGAGGGAGCTGTGCATTAAGGAGAGAGCTGTGGATGAAGGAGAGAGATGTGGGTGAAGGAGAGAGATGTGGATGAAGGAGAGAGCTGTGGATGAAGGAGAGAGCTGTGGGTGAAGGAGGGAGCTGTGGGTGAAGGAGAGAGCTGTGGATGAAGGAGAGAGCAGTGGATGAAGGAGAGAGCTGTGGATGAAGGAGAGCTGTGGATGAAGGAGGGAGCTGTGGATGAAGGAGAGAGCTGTGGGTGAAGGAGAGAGATGTGGATGAAGGAGGGAGCTGTGGATGAAGGAGATAGCTGTGGGAGGAGAGAGCTGTGGATTAAGGAGAGAGCTGTGGATGAAGGAGGGAGCTGTGGATGAAGGAATGGAGCTGTGGATGAAGGAGAGAGCTATGGATGAAGGAGAGAGCTGTGGGTGAAGGAGAGAGCTGTGGATGAAGGAGAGAGCTGTGGATTAGGAGAGAGCTGTGGATGAAGGAGGGAGCTGTGTGATGGGAGGTGGAATAAAAGGCGCAGAACATTTGGACCTGTCTCCGCGTGTTGGTGCGGAAATTCCGCGCTACATTTACGACGCTTGTGATTTGACAAATGGTTTTGCGATGTTGCCGGAGCAACGGTGCGCACACAATATTAACAATAAAAACTGCTCAACGCATTCCACATTAATGACGCGAAGGGCCCGTTGCCCGAAACATCGCCCGTCATTATTATTTCACAGGGCGACTTCTGGTGACCAAAAGTGATGGTTCCTGATCAGACCATGTGGGAGGAATGTCAATTACAGCTCCATGACCTCCTCTACCACCAACACCACCACCTCCTGACCACACACACATCTAGACGTCATGTGGGGCTGATAGTAATCATACCCGCTCAGTCCGTGTGTACCCGCTCAGTCCGTGTGTTATCAGCTCAGTCTGTGTGTACCAGCTCTGTCGTGTGTACCAGCTCTGTGTGTACCAGCTCAGTCTGTGTGTGTACCAGCTCAGTCCGTGTGTACCCGCTCTATCTGTGTGTACCAGCTCTGTCTGTGTGTACCAGCTCTGTCTGTGTGTACCCGCTCTGTCCGTGTGTACCAGCTCTGTCCGTGTCTACCCGCTGTGTGTACCCGCTCTGTCTGTGTGTACCAGCTCTGTCTGTGTGTACCCGTTCTGTCTGTGTGTACCAGCTCTGTCTGTGTGTACCCGCTCTGTCTGTGTGTACCAGCTGTCTGTGTGTACCTGCTCTGTCTGTGTGTACCCGCTCTGTCTGTGTGTACCCGCTCTGTCTGTGTGTACCAGCTCTGTCTGTGTGTACCCGCTCTGTCCGTGTGTACCAGCTCTGTCCGTGTCTACCCGCTGTGTGTACCCGCTCTGTCTGTGTGTACCCGCTCTGTCTGTGTGTAGCCGCTCTATCTGTGTGTACCCGCTCTGTCTGTGTGTACCAGCTCTGTCTGTGTGTACCAGCTGTCTGTGTGTACCCGCTCTGTCTGTGTGTACCAGCTCTGTGTGTACCCGCTCTGTCTGTGTGTAGTCGCTCTGTCTGTGTGTAGTCGCTCTGTCTGTGTGTAGTCGCTCTGTCTGTGTGTACCAGCTCTGTCTGTGTGTACCCGCTCTGTGTGTAGCAGCTCTGTCTGTGTGTACCAGCTCTGTGTGTACCAGCTCTGTCTGTTTGTAGCCGCTCTGTCTGTGTGTACCAGCTCTGTGTGTACCAGCTCTGTCTGTGTGTAGCCGCTCTGTCTGTGTGTACCCGCTCTGTGTGTACCAGCTGTCTGTGTGTACCCGCTCAGTCTGTGTGTACCCGCTCTGTGTGTACCAGCTCAGTCCATGTGTACCCGCTCTGTCTGTGTGTAGCCGCTCTGTCTGTGTGTAGCCGCTCTGTCTGTGTGTACCAGCTCTGTGTGTACCAGCTTTGTCTGTGTGTACCCGCCCTGTCTGTGTGTACCCGCTCTGTGTGTATCCGCTCTGTGTGTACCAGCTCAGTCTGTGTGTACCCGCTCAGTCTGTGTGTACCAGCTCTGTCTGTGTGTACCAGCTCTGTCTGTGTGTACCAGCTCTGTCTGTGTGTATCCGCTGTCTGTGTGTACCAGCTCTGTCTGTGTGTACCCGCTCTGTGTGTACCAGCTCTGTGTGTACCAGCTCTGTCTGTGTGTACCCGCTCTGTCTGTGTGTACCCGCTCTGTCTGTGTGTACCCGCTCTGTCTGTGTGTACCAGCTCTGTCTGTGTGTACCCGCTCTGTGTGTACCAGCTCTGTGTGTACCAGCTCAGTCCGTGTGTACCAGCTCTGTCTGTGTGTACCCGCTCTGTCTGTATGTACCAGCTCAGTCTGTGTGTACCAGCTCAGTCCGTGTGTACCAGCTCTGTCTGTGTGTACCAGCTCTGTGTGTACCAGCTCAGTCTGTGTGTACCAGTTCTGTCTGTGTGTACAAGCTCTGTGTGTACCCGCTCTGTGTGTACCAGCTCTGTCTGTGTGTACCCGCTCTGTCTGTGTGTATCCGCTCTGTCTGTGTGTACCAGCTCTGTCTGTGTGTACCCGCTCTGTGTGTACCAGCTCTGTGTGTACCAGCTCTGTCTGTGTGTACCCGCTCTGTCTGTGTGTACCCGCTCTGTCTGTGTGTACCTGCTCAGTCTGTGTGTACCAGCTCTGTCTGTGTGTACCAGCTCTATCTGTGTGTACCCGCTCTGTGTGTACCAGCTCTGTGTGTACCAGCTCAGTCCGTGTGTAGCAGCTCTGTCTGTGTGTACCCGCTCTGTCTGTGTGTACCAGCTCTGTCTGTGTGTACCCGCTCTGTGTGTACCAGCTCTGTCTGTGTGTACCCGCTCTGTCTGTGTTTACCGCTCTGTCTGTGTGTACCAGCTTTGTCTGTGTGTACCCGCTCTGTCTGTGTGTACCCGCTCTGTCTGTGTGTACCCGCTCTGTCTGTGTGTACCAGCTCTGTCTGTGTGTACCCGCTCTGTCTGTGTGTACCAGCTCTGTCTGTGTGTACCCGCTCTGTCTGTGTGTACCCGCTCTGTGTGTGTGTGTACCCGCTCTGTGTGTGTGTACCAGCTCTGTGTGTACCCGCTCTGTCTGTGTGTACCCGCTCTGTCTGTGTGTACCCGCTCAGTCTGTGTGTACCCGCTCTGTCTGTGTGTACCCGCTGTCTCTGTGTGTACCCGCCCAGTTCGTGTGTACCCACTCAAGTCCGCGTGTACCCGCTCAAGTCCGCGTGTACCAGCTCTGTCTGTGTGTACCCGCTCTGTGTGTACCCGCTCTGTCTGTGTGTACCCGCTCAGTCCGCGTGTACCCGCTCAAGTCCACGTGTGTACCCGCTCAAGTCCACGCGTGTACCCGCTCAAGTCCACGCGTGTATCAGCTCAGCTCGCCTGTACCCGCTCAAGTCCACGCGTGTACCAGCCCAAGTCCACGCGTGTACCAGCCCAAGTCCACGTGTACCCGCTCAAGTCCACGCGTGTACCCGCTCAAGTCCGTGTGTACCAGCCCAAGTCCACATGTACCCGCTCAAGTCCATGTGTACCCGCTCAAGTCCACGTGTGTACCCGCTCAGGTCCGTGTGTACCCGCTCAAGTCCGTGTGTACCCGCTCAAGTCCACGTGTGTACCCGCTCAGGTCCGTGTGTACCAGCTCAAGTCCACGTGTGTACCCGCTCAAGTCCACGTGTGTACCCGCTCAAGTCCACGTGTGTACCCGCTCAGGTCCGTGTGTACCAGCCCAAGTCCACGCTTGTACCCGCTCAAGTCCGCCGAACAGATTTCAGGGGAGACCCTCCATCGCGCCGGATGCCGCGCGCAAACTCGCTTAAAAAATACACTTTTATTTCGCATTTACACGCTGGACGCGCACGGATGGGGCTCTGCTCGTGCCCGTAACAGAAGCCCCCGACAGCCACGCGGCACCGACGCTCCGTTTCGTTTCGGCGAAAAGTCCGCGGCAGGCATGAAGTAAAATCGAATCAAATCACGACGCTCGTATCACTGCCCGGAACGCCGCGATTTCAGCCATTTCACGCGACACCTGCTTCGCCAACTTCGCCCAAAAAAGAAACCCAAAGAAAAAAAAAAAGAAGAAAGTACCGCATCCATGCCGTCAACGACAAAAACTTCTAAATCTAAAAGATGCGCCCTCTCTCGATTGTAAAAAAAAAAACGTCCCCAAGGTCCGGGTTCGACGCTCCACGGCAAAATGGCGTTTCCCGCCGGTCAAGCGGTTACGCGTAGGTAAGTAAAAAAAATACAAAAAAAATAATAAAGGGTGGCGGTTTCTCGTAGCTCTCGAGCGACTTCGGCCGCCGCTCCCGCTTAGTGCCGTGACCTTGCGGCGGTGGATAGAGGATCGTGCGTGGGCCCCCCAACCCACCCCCCCGCCCCCCAAAGACCCCGAGAGAGCCATGCCGGCGGGAGCTCCGTGCTCCCGCCGGCAGTCTCCACCCCAACTGGATTTGGTTTTGGGCGAGAGGCACACCGCCCGCCCGCCCGCCTGCCCCACCCCATAGGGCACCAACAATGCGACACGCCGCTCAGGGGAGGGGGGCTCCCACGGAAGGTGGGAGCCCCCCCCCCACTGAGCGGACTGAGCACGTTGTCGTCGGCGGGCGAGTTGGGGCAGGTCGCTCGAGGACACGCTGGGACATTACCGCGACCGTCACCTGCCAAAAGCTGCGAGAGCTCAAGCCTCGGCAGGTTCATGCCGCAACGCCAGGGCCGCAAAAAAAACTGGGCCTCGCGAAACTCCAAGCGACCCCCGAAGAAGAAGCAGAACGATGGAGAAATAAAAAAATAAAAAAACCGTAATGAAATAAAATTCGCCCCCCCCCCACCCCGACAAGACAAAAGTGGCCCTCTTCAGGTGAAGTAGAAACAGAAACTTCCGGGGCGACGGCGCTTCTAATGGACGCTGTCGAGCCGGGGGACCGCGTCTTTGAAAGCCGTGCGGGCGGAGTTGCCGTGCGGGTTAGCAAACCGCGGAGGCCAGAAAATCAGGAGGAGCGGTTGCGGAGACAACGGTCAAGCCGAAGAGTCCGGTCAGACGAAGCCGCCGTAAAGCGACAGGGCGCCGCGGCCATGCAGCCGTGCACGAGGTTCAAGGCGGAGAGAGCTCCCCGCTGTAGTCTCGTGACCCCCTAGGGGGTGAAGAAGAGGGACAAGTAGGGCCCGGGGCCAGGGGCTAGGGGCCCAGGGGCCCAGGGGCCCAGGGGCCAGGGGCCAGGGGCCCTGGGGCCAGGGGCCAGGGGCCCAGGGGCCCAGGGGCCCAGGGGCCAGGGGCCCAGGGGCCAGGGGCCAGGGGCCAGGGCCATGCACTGGGCTCGCAGTGGCACAGGAGGCGACTCGCAGTCGTGGTTGCGGGAGGCTTCACGCGACGACCCATACTTCTATCCACGACGGAGGCTGGTTGTTTTTTGTTGTTGTTTTTGTTGTTGTTGTTGTTGTTGTTGTTGTTTTTGTTGTTGTTGTTGTGGGGGTTAAGAAGATGGCATGGTTGCAAACGCGTCCCCGTTAAGCCAAGTAGCCCGATGATGATGATGATGCCGATGATGATGATGACGCTGGCTGTGAGTAACTTGGTGAAGGGTAACGGTACTCGAGCTGCAAGTGTGTTGTGGGTTTTACTCTCCAGCACAAAACCGGCGAGTCGGTTTCACACGGAGCAGTAGGCTTTCGCGACCAATGTCATCCACGAGAGGTTTTTTTTGAGGGGGTTGGATCACGTAAATGTGCGCGCAAAAATCTGTGTGCTGTACTAGTATACTACAGTATACACTACACTATACACTACTATACACTACACACTAGTGCTGTACTAGTATACTACACTATACACTACTATACACTACACTATACACTACTACACTATACACTACACTAGTGCTGTACTAGTACACTACACTATACACTAGTGCTGTACTAGTATACTACACTATACACTACACTATACACTACTATACACTACACTACACACTAATGCTGTACTAGTATACTACACTATACACTACTACACTATACACTATGACACTATACACTACACAATACACTACTATACAATACACTATACACTACATACTACACTATACACAACACTATACACTAGTGCTGTACTAGTATACTACACTATACACTACACTATACACTAGTGTTGTACTAGTATACTACACTATACACTACACTATACACTACACTATACACTAGTGCTGTACTAGTATACTACACTATACACTAGTGCTGTACTAGTATACTACACTATATACACTACACTAGTGCTGTACTAGTATACTACACTACACACTACACTATATACACTACACTAGTGCTGTACTAGTATACTACACGACACACTACACTATATACACTACACTAGTGCTGTACTAGTATACTACACTACACACTACACTATATACACTACACTAGTGCTGTACTAGTACACTACACTATACACTAGTGCTGTACTAGTACAGTACACTATACACTACACTATACACTACAGCTGTACTAGTATACTACACTATACACTACACTAGTGCTGTACTAGTACACTACACTATACACTAGTGCTGTACTAGTACACTACACTACACACTACACTATATACACTACACTAGTGCTGTACTAGTATACTACACTATACACTACACTATATACACTACACTAGTGCTGTACTAGTATACTACACTACACACTACACTATATACACTACACTAGCGCTGTACTAGTATACCACACTATACACCAGTGCTGTACTAGTATACTACACTACACTATACACTACACCAGTGCTGTACTAGTGACGAATTGGCAACACGTTCTGTTCACGTGACACAACCCTTACACGAGTTGGCCGTGTCGGTGGCCGTGTCGGCGGCGGCTTTAACGGCGCGTTTTATGTTCATGCGACCTAACCCCAAAAAGCAGCCTCCATCGTGCACCACGTGACCGGATTTCTGAGGAGTCGTGCCATCGCCATCGTCTTCACTTGTCCACCGCCACCGTCCGTACGTACGTACACACCACCGTACGTACGTACACACCGCCACCGTGCGTACACACCGCCAACGTACGTACGTACACACCGCCAACGTACGTACACACCGCCAACGTACGTACGTACACACCGCCAACGTACGTACACACCGCCAACGCACGTACACACCGCCAACGTACGCACATACACACCGCCAACGTACGTACACACCGCCACTGTACGTACGTACATAGCTATTTCTGTGACCAGTCACAAGCTAATCACTCAGCCATTTCAATGCTAAATTATATGCTAATTCCTTTGTCAAGGCGCTTTGTTTCCTCTCACACAGCTTAAAGGCCGTGATCTGAACGTGGCTCTTTCACTCCAGCGCTGTCCTACCAGACAGTCTCGTCCCTTCACCTGATGAAGGCCGCTTGTGTTGTGGCCGAAACGTCGTGAGAATATTATTGTGTTATTTTATTTTATCAATTTATTATTTTATTCTCATTCTACGTGGTGACTTTACCGAAAGAACCAAAGAAGATAATAATATATTGCTATGCTATGTAAATAAAAACAGCAGTTTGCTAAACCTTGGCCACATTGTCTGGACTTGTCTTCATATAAATTAACGCATATTTATTTTCTTGATTTAAAGCTTTCGTGACTGAAGGGATTCCATATTCTTGGTTCTTCAGGTTAAAGTCACCACCGCGTAGAAGGGAAACAATAAAATTATAAAAAATATAAAACAATAAAATGATTGTAAAACAATACAATTATTATTCTTGGTTCTCTCGGTAAAGTCACCACCACGTAGAAGGGAAACAATAAAATAATAAAAATATAAAACAATAAAATAATAAAAATATAAAACAGTAAAATTCTCACGACGTTTCGACCACAAGGCATAGAAGCAATCATCATCAGGTGTGAAAACCCACACCCATAGAAGGGAAACAATAAAATAATAAAAAATATAAAACAGTAAAATAATAAAAATATAAAACAATAAAATAATAAAAATATAAAATAATAAAAATATAAAACAGTAAAATAATAAAAATATAAAACAATAAAATAATATAAATATAAAACAATAAAATAATTAAAATATAAAACAATAAAATAATAAAAATATAAAACAATAAAGTTATCACGACGTTTCGGCCACAACACAAACAATCATCATCATCATCGCACCTGATGAAGTTTAATGTGACATCTGACACAATCTGACACAATAACAACATCATCATCACACCTGATGATGATTGCTTCTTGTGTTGCTGTCGAAACGTCGTGAGAATTTAATCGTTTTATATTTTTATTATTTTATTGTTTCCCTATCTACGCGGTGGTGACTTTACCGAAAGGACCAACAATATGATCCCTACATTTTGATTTAAAGCTTTCGTGACTGCAGTAATTCATATTCTTAGCTCTTTCGGTAAAGTCACCACGTTGAAGGTTAAACAATAAAATAATAAATATATTCTTAGCTCTTTCAGTAAAGTCACTTTGAAGGTTAAACAATAAAATAAAAAATATAAAACAATACTTTTTATTATTTATTTAAGAGCTAAGAATATGAACATGATCCCTGTTTAACACGTAGTAGGCTTTCGCGACCAATATTATTCACGATAAAGGTGTCTTTGGGTTCGATCGCGTTTATTTATAAATGTGTCATAACTCTCCACCACCCGACACGGCCAATCAGCAACAAAAAAAAGCGTCACGTTGACAAAAAGACAAAATAGTTCACTACTTTAGCCCCATACCGGTGTGTTGTTGAAGAGTGAATCCACATCGTTTAAAATTCGAGTTGTATTGTGACGTTTCGCTCGTAATTGCATCCAGCATCATCGGGCAAATTCGCCAGAATGGTAAAGCCCTCTCCACTTGCAGTCACGAAGGCTTTAAATCGAAATTTCGCACAAATTTCTGCTCACGTGTTTGTGATTGTGGTTGTAGTTTATAAATCCGTAATCTCAACCACTGCGTACAATGAAACAAGAAATGGTTAAAAAAAGTTTAAAACAAACCAGAGCAATCTAGAAATAATACCACTATTAGACATTATTGTAAAAATAAAATAAAAATAAAAATGAATCTACCCCATCCCGTGCGTTGGTGAATATTAAAATATTTTAGGCAGGAAATTCGTTTTTAAAATTAAGATTTTTTAAGAAAAATTTTCTCTGGGTTTGGAACCCCCAGCGCCTCCCCAGACCCCCTGGAAGATTTCGTCCGCCCCAATGCGGACTCGGTGGATGGACTACGGCCTTGGATTTGGACATGCTGTGGTGCTGCTGTGGTGATAATCAAAGGGGAATGAAACAGCATCGCCTGTCTCGCTGATATGAGACAATCCATTGAAGGTGGAGGGGGGGGAGGGGGTGGAGGAGAGGGGCCGGTGTTAAATCATTATTCGATCCGCGGATCGATCGCCAATGGATCGACACGGCGATTAACCCGCAAACGACGATTCGGCCCGGTTTCTTTGATGGTTTATTTGTTTACGTTACGGATCGACTGAAGCATTATCGAGCAGTGGATAAAACCCCGGCTGATGACGACGATGATGGTGGTGGTGGAGGCTAGAGGAGGCCTCCATCCAGCAGTGGAGTGACCATGGCTGACGATGATGATGATGCCAGAGACCTGGGCAGGCCTCCATCCAGCAGCGGATAGACCATGGCTGATGATGATGGTGGTGGTGGTGGTGGAGGCTCAGGGTGGCCTCCATCCAACAGTGGAGTGACCATGGCTGATGATGATGATGATGGTGGTGGTGGCTTGGGGTGACCTCCATCCAGCAGTGGAGTGACCATGGCTGATGATGATGGTGGTGGTGGTGGCGGAGGCTCAGGGTGGCCTCCATCCAACAGTGGAGTGACCATGGCTGATGATGATGATGATGGTGGCTTGGGGTGACCTCCATCCAGCAGTGGAGTGACCATGGCTGATGATGAAGATGGTGGTGGTGGAGGCTTGGGGTGGCCTCCATCCAGCAGTGGAGTGACCATGGCTGATGATGATGGTGGTGGTGGAGGCTCAGGGTGACCTCCATCCAACAGTGGAGTGACCATGGCTGATGATGATGATGGTGGTGGTGGAGGAGTAGGAGGCTTGGGGTGACCGCCATCCAGCAGTAGAGTGACCATGGCTGATGATGATGATGATGGTGGAGGCTCGGGGTGACCTCCATCTAACAGTGGAGTGACCATGGCTGATGATGATGATGGTGGTGGTGGTGGTGGTAGGGTTTTGTTGTTTATTTATTTCAGTTTTCTCAGGGTCGTTACTAATGGATGGGAATTGATTAGCGAGCGAGGGGGAGGTGGATTGTTGTGCTGAGCTAGTGGCGGTAAAGACCCCTCCACCCACCCACCCACTCATCCACCCACTTAATTATCCACCCACCAACTCATCCCCCCATCAACTCACCCACCCACACACTCACCCACCCACTCAATCAACACCCACTCACCCACTCACCGACCCACCCACCCACTCAATCAAAACCCACCAACCCACTCAACTGCTCACCCACCCACTTAAATATCCACCCACCCACTCATCCACACATCCACCCACCTACTCACCCACCCACCCACTCATCCACCCATCCACCTACCCACCCACTCACTCACCCACCCACTCATCCACCCACTAAATTATCCACCCACTCATCCACACATCCACCCACCCACTCACCCACCCATCCACTCATCCACCCATCCACCTACCCACTCACTCACCCACCCACTCATCCACCCACTTAATTATCCACCCACCAACTCATCCCCCCATCCACTCACCCACTCACTCACTCACCCACACACTCAATCAACACCCACTCACCCACTCACCGACCCACCCACCCACTCATTCAAAACCCACCAACCCACTCACCTGCTCACCCACCCACTTAATTATCCATCCACCCACTCATCCACCCATCCATCCACCCACCCACTCACTCACCCACACACCCACTCAATCAACACCCACTTACCCACTCACCTACCCACCCACCCACTAAATCAAAACCCACCCACCCACTCACCCACTCACCCACCCACTTAATTATCCATCCACCCACTCATCCACCCATCCATCCACCCACCCACTCACCCACACACTTAATTATCCACCCACCAACTCATCCCCCCATCTACTCACCCACTCACTCACTCACCCACCCACTCAATCAACACCCACTCACCCACTCACCGACCCACCCACCCACTCAATCAAAACCCACCAACCCACTCACCTGCTCACCCACCCAATTAAATATCCACCCACCCACTCATCCACACATCCACCCACCCACTCACCCACCCACCCACTCATCCACCCATCCACCCACCCACTCACCCACCCACTCATCCACCCACTTAATTATCCACCCACCCACTCATCCACCCATCCACCCACCCACTCACTCACCCACCCACTCATCCACCCACGTAATTATCCACCCACCCACTCATCCACCCATCCACCCACCCACCCACTCATCCACCCACCCACTCATCCACCCACTTAATTAACCAACCACCCACTCATCCACCCATCCACCCACCCACTCACCCACCCACTCACTCACTCACCCACCCACCCACTCAATTAACATCCACCCACCCACTCACCAACCCACCCACCCACTCAATCAAAACCCACCCACCCACTCACCTGCTCACCCACCCACTTAAATATCCACCCACCCACTCATCCACACATCCACCACTCACCCACCCACCCACTCATCCACCCATCCACCTACCCACTCACTCACCCACCCACTCATCCACCCACTAAATTATCCACCCACCCACTCATCCACACATCCACCCACCCACTCACCCACCCACCCACTCATCCACCCATTTAATTATCCACCCACCCACTCATCCACCCACCCACTCACTCACCCACCCACTTATCCACCCATCCACCCACCCACTCATCCACCCACCCACTCATCCACCCACTTAATTAACCACCCACCCACTCATCCACCCATCCACCCACCCACTCATCCACCCATCCACCCACCCACTCACCCACCCACTCACTCACTCACCCACCCACCCACTCAAATAACATCCACCCACCCACTCACCAACCCACCCACCCACTCAATCAAAACCCACCCACTCAATCAAAACCCACCCACCCACTCACCTGCTCACCCACTCATCCACCCATCCACCCACCGTTCGGTAAAGTCACGTCTAAAATAAAATAAAACAATCATAAATTACGACCTTTCGGTTGCAACACAAGCAACCATCATCAGGTAAGAATGAATGATAAAGCACAGACACGAGGCAGTTAGTGAAGTAGGCGAGGTAGTCAACATCTCCTAGCCACCGTGATGATGATGGTGGTGTTGGTGGAACCCACGACCTCCTGTACATCAGGCGAGGTAGTCAACATCTCCTAGCCACCGTGATGATGATGCTGGTGGTGGAACCCACGACCTCCTGTACACCAGGCGAGGTAGTAAACATCTCCTAGCCACCGTGATGATGATGCTGGTGGTGGAACCCACGACTTCCTGTACACCAGGCGAGGTAGTAAACATCTCCTAGCCACCGTGGTGGTGGTGGTGGAACCCACGACCTCCTGTACACCAGGCGAGGTAGTCAACATCTCCTAGCCACCGTGATGATGATGCTGGTGGTGGAACCCACGACCTCCTGTACACCAGGCGAGGTAGTAAACATCTCCTAGCCACCGTGATGATGATGCTGGTGGTGGAACCCACGACCTCCTGTACACCAGGCGAGGTAGTCAACATCTCCTAGCCACCGTGATGATGATGGTGGTAGTGGAACCCACGACCTCCTGTACACCAGGCGAGGTAGTAAACATCTCCTAGCCACCGTGATGATGATGCTGGTGGTGGAACCCACGACCTCCTGTACACCAGGCGAGGTAGTAAACATCTCCTAGCCACCGTGATGATGATGCTGGTGGTGGAACCCACGACCTCCTGTACACCAGGCGAGGTAGTCAACATCTCCTAGCCACCGTGATGATGATGGTGGTAGTGGAACCCACGACCTCCTGTACACCAGGCGAGGTAGTCAACATCTCCTAGCCACCGTGATGATGATGGTGGTGGTGGTGGAACCCACGACCTCCTGTACACCAGGCGAGGTAGTAAACATCTCATAGCCACCGTGATGATGATGATGCTGGTGGTGGAACCCACGACCTCCTGTACACCAGGCGAGCGAGTAGCGAGTAGCAGCGCCGATGATGGAGACACAGACAAAGGTCCCCCAGGTAGCCTCTAACATGGCTGTAGGGGCAAGTGCTGTTAGCGAATAGCAGTGCCGAGGAAAGAGACACAGACAAAGGTCCCCCAGGTAGCCTCTAACATGTCTGTAGGGTCAAGTGCTGTTACCGAGTAGCAGTGCCGATGATGGAGACACAGACAAAGGTCCCCCAGGTAGCCCCTAACATGGCTGTAGGGGCAAGTGCTGTTAGCGGGTGGCAGAAGCAGCGGTGCCGATGAAGGCCGAAACGGCAGGGCGGGATAGGTGGGTGGGGTGGCGAGCACCACGCCCGGCCGCCTTTGTCTCCCTGGCGTGGAGACGGACACGAATCAGAAGCGGCATCTTCACTTCTCAGTTTAATTTAAAAAAAAAACTAAAACACATGTTACTCTGTCCTTCCTTTCGCAGATGTCCAGCGGGCGCTGGGTCAGCAAAGTTACGGCTACGGCTACAAAATACAAAAAAATTAAACCGACTGGGGGCTACAGATAATAGAGAAAAGGCTGAAGCGAGTATTTTAATAATATATAAATTAAAAAAATTAACGAATGAGTGCAACAAATTTTTTTTTTGCGTGAGTGTAAAAATGCAAAATGCACGAGTGGGGAAATTCCTGCCCGATGTTCCAACACTCACGGGGAGCTCCAAGGGAAAGGCAGGGAAACCACAACAACAGTCTCAGACAACAACAACAACAACAGACAACAACAACAACAGTCTCAGACAACAACAACAACAGACAACAACAACAACAACAGTCCCAGACAACAACAACAACAAGAACAGTCCCAAACAACAACAACAACAGACAACAACAACAACAGTCCCAGACAACAACAACAACAACAACAGTCCCAGACAACAACAGTCCCAGACAACAACAACAACAAGAACAGTCCCAGACAACAACAACAACAACAGACAACAACAACAACAACAACAGTCCCAGACAACAACAACAACAAGAGTCCCAGACAACAACAGTCCCAGACAACAACAACAACAACAAGAACAGTCCCAGACAACAACAACAAGAGTCCCAGACAACAACAGTCCCAGACAACAACAACAACAAGAACAGTCCCAGACAACAACAACAACAGACAACAACAACAACAGTCCCAGACAACAACAACAACAAGAGTCCCAGACAACAACAGTCCCAGACAACAACAACAACAGTCTCAGACAACAACAACAACAACAGACAACAACAACAACAACAGTCTCAGACAACAACAACAACAACAGTCTCAGACAACAACAACAACAGTCTCAGACAACAACAACAACAACAGTCTCAGACAACAACAACAAGAACAGTCCCAGACAACAACAACAACAACAGTCCCAGACAACAACAACAACAAGAACAGTCCCAGACAACAACAACAACAGACAACAACAACAACAGTCCCAGACAACAACAACAACAACAGTCCCAGACAACAACAGTCCCAGACAACAACAACAACAAGAACAGTCCCAGACAACAACAACAGACAACAACAACAACAGTCCCAGACAACAACAACAACAAGAGTCCCAGACAACAACAGTCCCAGACAACAACAACAACAAGAACAGTCCCAGACAACAACAACAACAGTCTCAGACAACAACAACAGACAACAACAACAGACAACAACAAGAACAGTCCCAGACAACAACAACAGTCCCAGACAACAACAACAACAACAGACAACAACAACAACAACAACAGACAACAACAACACCAAGACAACAACAACAACAACACCAAGACAACAACAACAGACAACACCAAGACAACAACAACACCAAGACATCAGAATGTAACGACCCCCGCGTTGGCCAATGGGTCCGTACCCGGCACTCGCCTCCAAACTTCTCGTTTTAGTTTCCTGTTCGAAGGAAGATTCACGACGTTTCAGGGACGCCACGAGGCTCGCTCACACACGTTGGTTGGTTGTTGGTGGTGGCGGTGGTGGTGGTGGCGGTGGTTGTTGGTGGTGGTGGTGGTGGCGGTGGTGGTGACGGTGATGGTAGCGGTGGTGGTGGTGGCGGTGGTGGTGGTGGCGGTGGTGGCGGTGGTGGTGGTGGTGGTGGTGGCGGTGGTGGTGGTGGTGGTGGTGGCGGTGGTGGTGGTGGTGGTGGCGGTAGCGGTGGTGGTGGTGGTGGTGGTGGGGGTGGTGGCAGTGGTAGCGGTGACGGTGGTGGTGGTGGTGGCGGCGGTGGTGGTGGTGGTAGTGACGGTGGTGGTGGCGGTAGCGGTGATGGTGGTGACGGTGGTGGTGGTGACGGTGGTGGTGGTGGTGGTAGTGACGGTGGTGGTGGTGGTGGTGGTGGCGGTGATGGTGGTAGTGACGGTGGTGGTGGTGGTGGTAGTGACGGTGGTGGTGGTGGTGGTGCTTGCAACGGGCAACGGCTTTAATCGCCCTGTCCCGGTTCTCGTCCTAGGTGCAAGCTTTCAAGGCGCCTTGAGCCGGACGTCTCAAGGTGCCTTGGGTTTGACAGCAGCGTCGGCGGGGGTGGTTGGTTGGTTGGGGGTTAACGATTTGCCAACGGGAACTTCTTGACGGAAGAAGAACAGGAGCCCAATGCGATGGGATTTTCAGCTGAGGTCACAGTGCGCGGGGTGGGCGAGCGGGCGGGCGAGTGGTGGTGGTGGAGTTCCCGCAAATAGTAACGCCCGGAAGCGAATAAGCGAATGGGAGAGCACCTACGTTTTTCCCCGTCTAGTTTCGGCGCCCACAGACCTCACCATCTAACAGCTTCCCGGACGACGTCCGCTTAAGTCGAGCCCTCGTGTCCGGTCGCCGAATGATCGCGGCAGCACAAGCAGCGACAGATGCTAGGGGGCCGCAACGCACTTTCGAGAGGGCCCCCCCCCTACGAACGCCTTGGCGAGATGTCAATCTCGCCAAGGCTCCGGTGATTTTTCAACCCCTTTGCTCTGCTACTCACCGCCTTAAGGCTTTTGCGAGCGGCTGGCTGCGGGTGTTTCAGGCTGGCGATTTGTCGCAATTTATCTGGCTGGATAGCAAATGGAACGCGCACACAAAAAAAACAAAACCTATAACTTTACCGTGCGGCATTCTTAGGTCTGTCGGTGAAGTCACGCTGAAGGGTTTTGTCACGCGCCCGATGACGACCGTTTGTGTTACGGTCGAAACGTGGTGAGAATTTTTTGTATTGTTTTTTTATATATATATTTTTTTATTGTTTTATTGTTTCGCTTCAACGTGCTGGTGACTTTACCGAAAGAGCTAAGAAGACGAATCAAAGCTTCAAATCAAAATTTACTGTGCGAGTGACGCGTTCGACGTGTTTTAATGTTTCAGCAGTTTTGCTGTTCATATTCTTAGTTTTTTTCGGTAAAGTCACCACGTTGAAGGGAAACAACAAAATAATATAAAATATATATAAAACAATAAAAAAAATTCTCACGACGTTTCGACCATAACTCAAATGGTCGTCTTCAGGTTTGTTGGTTTGCATACATTTATTTAAAATGATATTTAATTTTAAACGTTTAAAAATAAATGTATGCAAACCAACACACCTGAAGACGACCATTTGAGTTATGGTCAAAACGTCGTGAGAATTGTTTTTATTGTTTTATATATATATTATTATTTTATTATTGTTTCCCTTCAACGTGGTGACTTTACCGAAAAAACTAAGAATACGAATTACTGCAGTCACGAAAGCTTTAAATCAAAATTTCAACTAAGTTTTGTTGTTGTTGTTGTTGTATTTAGGGCAGCCTTTGAAACAACATTTGCCTGCGGGCCCTGCACTAGCTTAACCCGGCACTGTCCATCACTAGAGCACCGTACGGCCTTCGACTTTCGCGAGCGGCCGTGGGTGTTTAAAGGTCAGCGGTTTTGGGCCCCGTTATCTGGCCCTGTGGCAAATGGGGGAAATAAAAAAAATACGGGATGACTTTACCGCGCGGGTGTTTAAAATGTACACCCGTGTCATACGTTGCCGTTCTGCCAGGGCCCATTCACAGCAGCACGTGCTTCAGGGCCCGCGATTAGATTCACCCGGCACTGGATGGCGCGCCACAAATTGGGGCTCCGTTCGCTGGGGAAAAAAAAACAAACCCAAACACCTCCACGGGCAACCATTGCAGCCAAACGTAAACCTTCACGGACGTTTCGGACCATTTTTGACCCCCTCCCCCCACCCCTAGTCACGCGGCGTCACTAAAAGTCAGTCCCCCCCACCCAAATATGACGTCACAAAGCTCTGCCCCCCCCCCCGGACCCCAAAAAATAACTAAAAATAAAACCACGCTTCAAATGGCTTTGAACTATTGTCACGTTGTAGTTGTGTATTTAACGTGGCGCCTACAACTCCGATGTTGTAGGTAGAAAACATTTACTAAAACAAAGTCCCATTTATAATCTTTAGTTCTTTCGGTAAAGTCACCACGTTGAAGAGAAACAGCAAAATAATAAAATATATAAAAAACAATTAAAAACATTCTCACGACGTTTCGACCGTTTCACATATATATATGAAACGTTTCGTGAGAATTTTTTTATTGTTTTATATATATTTTATTATTTTGTTGTTTCTCTTCAACGTGGTGACTTTACCGGAAAAAAACTAAGGATATGAATTACTGCAGTCACGAAAGCTTTAAATCAAAATTTAAAGTCCCATTTAATTAAGCAGAAACGTGTTGTCCGTGTTTATTAAGAGTTTGATGTGACGTCACAACTTCTCTCAAACCCACCACGATCCCCTCGTCACACATCGTCACAAATGTCTTACCCCCACCCACCCCCCCCGCCCCCCTTTAGGTGCGTGACGTCATTTATGGACGGCCCCGTTAGCAGACACAAAGACTTACGAGTGCAGCACTAGTGTGTAGTGTAGTGGTGGGCAGATATACCATGGGGTCCTCCTTTGACAGTGTCAACATATGAGAATATATCATTGGGATCTCCTTTGAGAATATATCATTGGAACCTCCTTTGGCAGTGTCAATATATGAGAATATATCTTGGGGACCTCCTTTGACAGTATCAAAATATGAGAATATATCATTGAGACCTCACTTGCCAGTATCAAAATATGAGAATATATCATTGGGACCTCCTTTGGCAGTGTCAAAATATGAGAATATATCATTGGGACCTCCTTTGGCAGTATCAAAATATGAGAATATATCATTGAGACCTCACTTGCCAGTATCAAAATATGAGAATATATCATTGGGACCTCCTTTGGCAGTGTCAAAATATGAGAATAGATCATGGGGATCTCCTTTGGCAGTGTCAAAATATGAGAATATATCATTGGGATCTCCTTTGGCAGTGTCAACATATGAGAATATATCATTGGTACCTCCTTTGGCAGTGTCAAAATATGAGAATTTATCATTGGGTCCTCCTTTGGCAGTATCAAAATATGAGAATATATCATTGAGATCTCCGTTGGCAGTATCAAAATATGAGAATATATCATTGGGACCTCATTTGGCAGTGTCAACATATGAGAATATATCATTGGGATCTCCTTTGGCAGTGTCAAAATATGAGAATATATCATTGGGATCCTCCTTTGGCAGTGTCAAAATATGAGAATATATCTTTGGGATCTCCCTTGGCAGTATCAAAATATGAGAATATATCATTGGGATCTCCTTTGGCAGTGTCAAAATCTGAGAATTTATCATTGGGTCCTCCTTTGGCAGTGTCAAAACATGAGAATATATCATTGGGATCTCCTTTGGCAGTGTCAAAATATGAGAATATATCTTGGGGACCTCTTTTGGCAGTGTGAAAATATGAGAATATATCTTGGGGACCTCCTTTGGCAGTGTCAAAATATGAGAATATATCATGGGGTCCTCCTTTGGCAGTGTCAAAATATGAGAATATATCATTGGGATCTCCTTTGGCAGTATCAAAATATGAGAATATATCATTGGGACCTCCTTTGGCAGTATCAAAATATGAGAATATATCTTTGGGACCTCCTTTGGCAGTGTCAAAATATGAGAATATATCATTGGGATCTCCTTTGGCAGTGTCAAAATATGAGAATATATCATTGGGACCTCCTTTGGCAGTGTCAAAATATGAGAATATGTCATTGGGATCTCCTTTAGCAGTGTCAAAATATGAGAATATATCATGGGTTCCTCCTTTGGCAGTGTCAAAATATGAGAATATATCATTGAGATCTCCTTTGGCAGTGTCAAAATATGAGAATATATCATGGGGATCTCCTTTGGCAGTGTCAAAACATGAGAATATATCATTGGGATCTCCTTTGGCAGTGTCAAAATATGAGAATATACCATTGGGACCTCCTTTGGCAGTGTCAAAATATGAGAATATATCATTGGGACCTCCTTTGGCAGTGTCAAAATATGAGAATATATCATGGGGATCTCCTTTGGCAGTGTCAAAACATGAGAATATATCATTGAGATCTCCTTTGGCAGTGTCAAAATATGAGAATATATCATGGGGATCTCCTTTGGCAGTGTCAAAACATGAGAATATATCATGGGGATCTCCTTTGGCAGTGTCAAAATATGAGAATATATCATTGGGACCTCCTTTGGCAGTGTCAAAATATGAGAATATATCATTGGGACCTCCTTTGGCAGTGTCAAAATATGAGAATATACCATTGGGACCTCACTTGGGAGTGTCAAAATATGAGAATATATCATTGGGATCTCCTTTGGCAGTGTCAAAATACGAGAATATGTCATGGGGATCTCCTTTGGAAGTGTCAAAATATGAGAATATATCTTTGGGATCTCCCTTGGCAGTATCAAAATATGAGAATATATCATTGAGACCTCACTTGCTAGTGTCAAAATATGAGAATATATCATTGGGGTCCTCCTTTGGCAGTGTCAAAATATGAGAATATATATCATTGGGGTCCTCCTTTGGCAGTGTCAAAATATGAGAATATGTCATTGGGATCTCCTTTGGCAGTATAAAAATACGAGAATATATCATGGGGTCCTCCTTTGGCAGTGTCAAAATATGAGAATATATCATTGGGACCTCCTTTGGCAGTATCAAAATATGAGAATATATCATTGGGACCTCCTTTGGCAGTATCAAAATATGAGAATATATCATTGGGACCTCCTTTGGCAGTGTCAAAATATGAGAATATGTCATTGGGATCTCCTTTGGCAGTGTCAAAATATGAGAATATATCATTGGGATCTCCTTTGGCAGTGTCAAAATATGAGAATTTATCATTGGGACCTCCTTTGGCAGTGTCAAAATATGAGAATATGTCATTGGGATCTCCTTTAGTAGTGTCAAAATATGAGAATATATCATGGGTTCCTCCTTTGGCAGTGTCAAAATATGAGAATATATCATTGGAACCTCCTTTGGCAGTGTCAAAATATGAGAATATATCATTGAGATCTCCTTTGGCAGTGTCAAAATATGAGAATATATCATGGGGATCTCCTTTGGCAGTGTCAAAACATGAGAATATATCATTGGGATCTCCTTTGGCAGTGTCAAAATATGAGAATATATCATGGGGATCTCCTTTGGCAGTGTCAAAATATGAGAATATATCATTGGGACCTCCTTTGGCAGTGTCAAAATATGGGAATATATCATTGGGACCTCCTTTGGCAGTGTCAAAATATGAGAATATACCATTGGGACCTCACTTGGGAGTGTCAAAATATGAGAATATATCATTGGGATCTCCTTTGGCAGTGTCAAAATACGAGAATATATCATGGGGATCTCCTTTGGAAGTGTCAAAATATGAGAATATATCTTTGGGATCTCCCTTGGCAGTATCAAAATATGAGAATATATCATTGAGACCTCACTTGCTAGTGTCAAAATATGAGAATATATCATTGGGGTCCTCCTTTGGCAGTGTCAAAATATGAGAATATATCATTGGGGTCCTCCTTTGGCAGTGTCAAAATATGAGAATATATCTTTGGGATCTCCCTTGGCAGTATCAAAATATGAGAATATATCATGGGGACCTCCTTTGGCAGTGTGAAAATATGAGAATATATCATTGGGATCTCCTTCGGCAGTGTCAAAATATGAGCATATATCATGGGGATCTCCTTTGACAGTATCAAAATATGAGAATATATCATTGGGATCTCCTTTGGCAGTGTCAAAATATGAGAATATTTCATTGGGACCTCCTTTGGCAGTATCAAAATATGAGAATATATCATGGGGATCTCCTTTGACAGTATCAAAATATGAGAATATATCATTGGGATCTCCTTTGGCAGTGTCAAAATATGAGAATATATCATTGGGACCTCCTTTGGCAGTGTCAAAATATGAGAATATATCATGGGGATCTCCCTTGGCAGTGTAAAAATATGAGAATTTATCATTGGGTCCTCCTTTGGCGGTGTCACAATATGAGAATATATCATTGGGACCTCCTTTGGCGGTGTCAAAATATGAGAATATATCATTGTGACCTCCTTTGGCAGTGTCAAAATATGAGAATATATCATGGGGATCTCCTTTGGCAGTGTCAAAACATGAGAATATATCATTGGGATCTCCTTTGGCAGTGTCAAAATATGAGAATATATCATGGGGATCTCCCTTGGCAGTGTCAAAATATGAGAATTTATCATTGGGTCCTCCTTTGGCGGTGTCACAATATGAGAATATATCATTGGGACCTCCTTTGGCGGTGTCAAAATATGAGAATATATCATTGTGACCTCCTTTGGCAGTGTCAAAATATGAGAATATATCATTGGGACCTCCTTTGCCAGTATCAAAATATGAGAATATATCATTGGGACCTCCTTTGGCAGTGTCAAAATATGAGAATATATCATTGGGATCTCCTTTGGCAGTGTCAAAATATGAGAATTTATCATTGGGACCTCCTTTGCCAGTATCAAAATATGAGAATATATCATTGGGACCTCACTTGCCAGTATCAAAATATGAGAATATATCATGGGGACCTCCTTTGACAGTGTCAAAATATGAGAATATGTCATGGGGTCCTCCTTTGACAGTGTCACAATATGAGAATATATCATGGGGATCTCCTTTGGCAGTGTCAAAATATGAGAATATATCATGGGGATCTCCTTTGGCAGTGTCAAAATATGAGAATATATCATGGGGTCCTCCTTTGGCAGTGTCAAAATATGAGAATATATCATTGGGACCTCCTTTGGCAGTGTCAATATATGAGAATATATCATTGGGACCTCCTTTGGCAGTGTCAAAACATGAGAATATATCATTGGGATCTCCTTTGGCAGTGTCAAAATCTGAGAATTTATCATTGGGTCCTCCTTTGGCAGTGTCAAAACATGAGAATATATCATTGGGATCTCCTTTGGCAGTGTCAAAATATGAGAATATATCATGGGGATCTCCTTTGGCAGTGTCAAAATATGAGAATATATCATGGGGTCCTCCTTTGGCAGTGTCAAAATATGAGAATATATCATGGGGACCTCCTTTGGCAGTGTCAAAATATGAGAATATATCATTGAGACCTCCTTTGGCAGTGTCAAAATATGAGAATATATCATGGGGTCCTCCTTTGGCAGTGTCAAAATATGAGAATATATCATTGGGACCTCCCTTGGCAGTATCAAAATATGAGAATATATCATTGGGACCTCCTTTGCCAGTGTCAAAATATGAGAATATATCATTGGGACCTCCCTTGCCAGTATCAAAATATGAGACTATATCATTGGGATCTCCTTTGGCAGTGTCAAAATATGAGAATATATCATGGGGATCTCCTTTGCCAGTGTCAAAATATGAGACTATATCATTGGGACCTCCTTTGGCAGTGTCAAAATATGAGAATATGTCATTGGGATCTCCTTTGGCAGTATAAAAATACGAGAATATATCATGGGGTCCTCCTTTGGCAGTGTCAAAATATGAGAATATATCATGGGGTCCTCCTTTGGCAGTGTCAAAATATGAGAATATATCATTGGGACCTCCTTTGGCAGTGTCAATATATGAGAATATATCATTGGGACCTCCTTTGGCAGTGTCAAAACATGAGAATATATCATTGGGATCTCCTTTGGCAGTGTCAAAATCTGAGAATTTATCATTGGGTCCTCCTTTGGCAGTGTCAAAACATGAGAATATATCATTGGGATCTCCTTTGGCAGTGTCAAAATATGAGAATATATCATGGGGATCTCCTTTGGCAGTGTCAAAATATGAGAATATATCATGGGGTCCTCCTTTGGCAGTGTCAAAATATGAGAATATATCATGGGGACCTCCTTTGGCAGTGTCAAAATATGAGAATATATCATTGAGACCTCCTTTGGCAGTGTCAAAATATGAGAATATATCATGGGGTCCTCCTTTGGCAGTGTCAAAATATGAGAATATATCATTGGGACCTCCCTTGGCAGTATCAAAATATGAGAATATATCATTGGGACCTCCTTTGCCAGTGTCAAAATATGAGAATATATCATTGGGACCTCCCTTGCCAGTATCAAAATATGAGACTATATCATTGGGATCTCCTTTGGCAGTGTCAAAATATGAGAATATATCATGGGGATCTCCTTTGCCAGTGTCAAAATATGAGACTATATCATTGGGACCTCCTTTGGCAGTGTCAAAATATGAGAATATATCATTGGGACCTCCCTTGGCAGTATCAAAATATGAGAATATATCATTGGGACCTCCTTTGCCAGTGTCAAAATATGAGAATATATCATGGGGATCTCCTTTGGCAGTGTCAAAACATGAGAATATATCATTGGGATCTCCTTTGGCAGTGTCAAAATATGAGAATATACCATTGGGACCTCCTTTGGCAGTGTCAAAATATGAGAATATATCATTGGGACCTCCTTTGGCAGTGTCAAAATATGAGAATATATCATGGGGATCTCCTTTGGCAGTGTCAAAACATGAGAATATATCATTGAGATCTCCTTTGGCAGTGTCAAAATATGAGAATATATCATGGGGATCTCCTTTGGCAGTGTCAAAACATGAGAATATATCATGGGGATCTCCTTTGGCAGTGTCAAAATATGAGAATATATCATTGGGACCTCCTTTGGCAGTGTCAAAATATGAGAATATATCATTGGGACCTCCTTTGGCAGTGTCAAAATATGAGAATATACCATTGGGACCTCACTTGGGAGTGTCAAAATATGAGAATATATCATTGGGATCTCCTTTGGCAGTGTCAAAATACGAGAATATGTCATGGGGATCTCCTTTGGAAGTGTCAAAATATGAGAATATATCTTTGGGATCTCCCTTGGCAGTATCAAAATATGAGAATATATCATTGAGACCTCACTTGCTAGTGTCAAAATATTAGAATATATCATTGGGGTCCTCCTTTGGCAGTGTCAAAATATGAGAATATATATCATTGGGGTCCTCCTTTGGCAGTGTCAAAATATGAGAATATGTCATTGGGATCTCCTTTGGCAGTATAAAAATACGAGAATATATCATGGGGTCCTCCTTTGGCAGTGTCAAAATATGAGAATATATCATTGGGACCTCCTTTGGCAGTATCAAAATATGAGAATATATCATTGGGACCTCCTTTGGCAGTGTCAAAATATGAGAATATGTCATTGGGATCTCCTTTGGCAGTGTCAAAATATGAGAATATATCATTGGGATCTCCTTTGGCAGTGTCAAAATATGAGAATTTATCATTGGGACCTCCTTTGGCAGTGTCAAAATATGAGAATATGTCATTGGGATCTCCTTTAGTAGTGTCAAAATATGAGACTATATCATGGGTTCCTCCTTTGGCAGTGTCAAAATATGAGAATATATCATTGGAACCTCCTTTGGCAGTGTCAAAATATGAGAATATATCATTAAGATCTCCTTTGGCAGTGTCAAAATATGAGAATATATCATGGGGATCTCCTTTGGCAGTGTCAAAACATGAGAATATATCATTGGGATCTCCTTTGGCAGTGTCAAAATATGAGAATATATCATGGGGATCTCCTTTGGCAGTGTCAAAATATGAGAATATATCATTGGGACCTCCTTTGGCAGTGTCAAAATATGGGAATATATCATTGGGACCTCCTTTGGCAGTGTCAAAATATGAGAATATACCATTGGGACCTCACTTGGGAGTGTCAAAATATGAGAATATATCATTGGGATCTCCTTTGGCAGTGTCAAAATACGAGAATATATCATGGGGATCTCCTTTGGAAGTGTCAAAATATGAGAATATATCTTTGGGATCTCCCTTGGCAGTATCAAAATATGAGAATATATCATTGAGACCTCACTTGCTAGTGTCAAAATATGAGAATATATCATTGGGGTCCTCCTTTGGCAGTGTCAAAATATGAGAATATATCATTGGGGTCCTCCTTTGGCAGTGTCAAAATATGAGAATATATCTTTGGGATCTCCCTTGGCAGTATCAAAATATGAGAATATATCATGGGGACCTCCTTTGGCAGTGTGAAAATATGAGAATATATCATTGGGATCTCCTTCGGCAGTGTCAAAATATGAGCATATATCATGGGGATCTCCTTTGACAGTATCAAAATATGAGAATATATCATTGGGATCTCCTTTGGCAGTGTCAAAATATGAGAATATTTCATTGGGACCTCCTTTGGCAGTATCAAAATATGAGAATATATCATGGGGATCTCCTTTGACAGTATCAAAATATGAGAATATATCATTGGGATCTCCTTTGGCAGTGTCAAAATATGAGAATATATCATTGGGACCTCCTTTGGCAGTGTCAAAATATGAGAATATATCATGGGGATCTCCCTTGGCAGTGTCAAAATATGAGAATTTATCATTGGGTCCTCCTTTGGCGGTGTCACAATATGAGAATATATCATTGGGACCTCCTTTGGCGGTGTCAAAATATGAGAATATATCATTGTGACCTCCTTTGGCAGTGTCAAAATATGAGAATATATCATGGGGATCTCCTTTGGCAGTGTCAAAACATGAGAATATATCATTGGGATCTCCTTTGGCAGTGTCAAAATATGAGAATATATCATGGGGATCTCCCTTGGCAGTGTCAAAATATGAGAATTTATCATTGGGTCCTCCTTTGGCGGTGTCACAATATGAGAATATATCATTGGGACCTCCTTTGGCGGTGTCAAAATATGAGAATATATCATTGTGACCTCCTTTGGCAGTGTCAAAATATGAGAATATATCATTGGGACCTCCTTTGCCAGTATCAAAATATGAGAATATATCATTGGGACCTCCTTTGGCAGTGTCAAAATATGAGAATATATCATTGGGATCTCCTTTGGCAGTGTCAAAATATGAGAATTTATCATTGGGACCTCCTTTGCCAGTATCAAAATATGAGAATATATCATTGGGACCTCACTTGCCAGTATCAAAATATGAGAATATATCATGGGGACCTCCTTTGACAGTGTCAAAATATGAGAATATGTCATGGGGTCCTCCTTTGACAGTGTCACAATATGAGAATATATCATGGGGATCTCCTTTGGCAGTGTCAAAATATGAGAATATATCATGGGGATCTCCTTTGGCAGTGTCAAAATATGAGAATATATCATGGGGTCCTCCTTTGGCAGTGTCAAAATATGAGAATATATCATTGGGACCTCCTTTGGCAGTGTCAATATATGAGAATATATCATTGGGACCTCCTTTGGCAGTGTCAAAACATGAGAATATATCATTGGGATCTCCTTTGGCAGTGTCAAAATCTGAGAATTTATCATTGGGTCCTCCTTTGGCAGTGTCAAAACATGAGAATATATCATTGGGATCTCCTTTGGCAGTGTCAAAATATGAGAATATATCATGGGGATCTCCTTTGGCAGTGTCAAAATATGAGAATATATCATGGGGTCCTCCTTTGGCAGTGTCAAAATATGAGAATATATCATGGGGACCTCCTTTGGCAGTGTCAAAATATGAGAATATATCATTGAGACCTCCTTTGGCAGTGTCAAAATATGAGAATATATCATGGGGTCCTCCTTTGGCAGTGTCAAAATATGAGAATATATCATTGGGACCTCCCTTGGCAGTATCAAAATATGAGAATATATCATTGGGACCTCCTTTGCCAGTGTCAAAATATGAGAATATATCATTGGGACCTCCCTTGCCAGTATCAAAATATGAGACTATATCATTGGGATCTCCTTTGGCAGTGTCAAAATATGAGAATATATCATGGGGATCTCCTTTGCCAGTGTCAAAATATGAGACTATATCATTGGGACCTCCTTTGGCAGTGTCAAAATATGAGAATATATCATTGGGACCTCCCTTGGCAGTATCAAAATATGAGAATATATCATTGGGACCTCCTTTGCCAGTGTCAAAATATGAGAATATATCATTGAGACCTCCTTTGGCAGTATCAAAATATGAGAATATATCATTGGGACCTCCTTTGCCAGTGTCAAAATATGAGAATATATCATTGAGACCTCCTTTGGCAGTATCAAAATATGAGAATATATCATTGGGACCTCCTTTGCCAGTATCAAAATATGAGACTATATTGATTCCCTCTTGATTGGAAGCTTTCATGACTGCAGGAAAACCGTACTCTTTGGTTCTGTCGGTAAAAGCCACCGCGCAGTGGGAAGAATAATCAAAATAAAAATCCGACGTTTCGGGCGCAGCACAACAAGCGTCCATCATCGGGTGGGAAAGCGCTTGGGTCTTGCTGCTGATGCAGACCGCAGTGATTCAATTTGATTTTCCCAACCAACGTAGACTTTTCCCAAGGAACCGAAAAAAAGCTTGTGGTTACTTTTTTTTTCCGCCTTTTGTCCGGCAGCCAGACGATCTTCTTTGGTTCCTTCGGTAAAAGTCACCGCCGCCGTGCAGAATGAGAATAAAATAATAAAATAACGCGATGAAATTCTCACGACGTTTCGGGCCACAACACAAGCGGCCCTTCATCAGGTGAAGGGGACGAGACCTGTCTGGAGGACAGCGCTGGAGTGAAAAAGCCACGCTGAGATCGCGACCTTTAAGCTTTGTGAGAAGAAACAAAGCGCCTTGACAAAGGAATTAGCATATAATTTAGCATTGAAATGGCCGAGTGATTAGCTTGTGACTGGTCACAGAAACGTCTATGTTCAAGTCAAAGCCTACACATCCACAGAGGCACCTAGTACAAACCAAACAGGAGAATTTAGCATTGAAATAGCTGAGTGATTAGCTTGTGACTGGTCACAGAAAAGGCTATGTTAAAGTTAAAGCATACACATCCGCAAAGGCACCCCTTGACAAAGGAATTAGCATAGAATTTAGCATTGAAATAGCTAAGTTAAAGCATACACATCCGCAGAGGCACCCCTTGACAAAGGAATTAGCATAGAATTTAGCATTGAAATAGCTGAGTGATTAGCTTGTGACTGGTCACAGAAATGGCTATGTTAAAGTTAAAGCATACACATCCGCAAAGGCACCCCTTGACAAAGGAATTAGCATAGAATTTAGCATTGAAATAGCTAAGTTAAAGCATACACATCCGCAGAGGCACCCCTTGACAAAGGAATTAGCATAGAATTTAGCATTGAAATAGCTGAGTGATTAGCTTGTGACTGGTCACAGAAATGGCTATGTTAAAGTTAAAGCATACACATCTGCAAAGGCACCCCTTGACAAAGGAATTAGCATAGAATTTAGCATTGAAATGGCCGAGTGATTAGCTTGTGACTGGTCACAGAAATGGCTATGTTAAAGTTAAAGAATACACATTCACAGAATCACCTAGTACACATCAAACAGGAGAATTTAGCATTGAAATAGCTGAGTGATTAGCTTGTGACTGGTCACAGAAATGGTTTGTTAAAGTTAAAGCCTACACATCCGCAGAGGCACCTAGTACAAATCAAACAGGATAATTTAGCATTGAAATAGCTGAGTGATTAGCTTGTGACTGGTCACAGAAAAGGCTATGTTAAAGTTAAAGCATACACATCCGCAAAGGCATCCCTTGACAAAGGAATTAGCATAGAATTTAGCATTGAAATAGCTAAGTTAAAGTATACATATCCGCAGAGGCACCCCTTGACAAAGGAATTAGCATAGAATTTAGCATTGAAATGGCTGAGTGATTAGCTTGTGACTGGTCACAGCTCTGTCGTCCCGACGGGTCTGTACCTTTCACCTGAAGACGGCCGCTTGCGTTGTGGCCGAAACGTCGTGAGAATTTTATCGCGTTGCTTTATTATCTCATTCTCATTCTACGCAGCGGCGGTGACTTTTACCGAAAGAACCAAAGGAGATGAATCATCCTTGCAGTCACGAAAGCTTCAAATCGAAACAAAGACGGTCGTTTTGAGATGTTAAAACACCAAACTTAAACCTTTATTTTTTTATTTGGAACAAGGAATCGCCTCACTGCGTTAACCACAACGCTCGTGGTCAGAATGCGAACAACAACAACAACAAAACACGCTCACTCTGATAAATCTGTGTGGCGTTGTCCTTGAAACTGATTGGTCCACACCAGAGACGGCTTTCTTTTGAGCCTCGTCTCAAAACGGTGTTAGAAGGCCAGAGGAGAACGCCAGACATAAAAGGGGGGGGAGGGAGGAAATAATAAACTTTTATCAGATGTCATCATTTAAGCGATTCAAGTTTCAGTCCAAGATTGCTTACACAGGTAAATAAACGACTTCCACCACTTCTTGGGACTTTAATTCGGGATTTGGAAGCTTTCGTGACTTGCAAGGATTCATACTCTTTGGTTTATATTCGGTAAAAGTCACGACGTTTCAGAGGCAACACAAGCCTCCGTCTTCAGGTGGAACAGCCACGGCAACCTTGCCACGTGACTTTACCGAGCAAAACCAACGAGTACTTGCGCATTTGTTTATTGGTTGCGACTGATGCAGTGGCGATGTTGACCGCACAGCGCACCAGGTACTCATTTGAGGCTGAGCCGACCTAGGAGAGGCCCAGGTACCAGTTCAGATAATCGTCACGTGGTGGTGTTGGCCGTGAGCGGGAATCGAATGTAAATCTCTGGATTTGTAGCCCAGCGCGCCAACCACTGTGCCACCACTCCCCACACCCACACACACACTCACGCAACAACAACAACAACAACCGCCATACGCCACTAAGTGGCGGTGACATCACCACGACGCTTGTGCCAGGCTATGTGCACGTTGAGGCCACGTAAAGTGTCGAACGCCCCATTGGCAGGAGGTCACGAAGCAGACCCAGGTGCCACGGGTCGACTGACTGAGATGACCGGCTGATGCACCACCTGTGCCCCTTACTGTGCCAACCTGCTGTGCTTTAGCCACCCGGCGCTCCGCTCGTTGTTGTGAGCGTCGCTCCTCCACCCTCCGTTGTTGTTGTAGGGCGACTGCCTCCAACTGCCCAGTAGCGTCCTTCACGAGCCTCCACCACAGAGGCCGATCTTGACACCGCTGGTACCGGTCATCGGCAAGTCAACTCAGCTCCACGTCCTCCTGTACCACATCACTCCATCTCTTCTCTAGCCCGTGCCGCGCCCGTTTAGCCCCCTCGATCCGGCCGAACAAAAGCTGTTTTGGCATGCGGTGGCTGGGCATGCGGGCTACATGACCCAGCCAACGCAGCCTTGCCTGCCGGAGGAGCTCACCGATGGGACCTTGCCCAGATCTTTCAAGGATTTGTGAGTTCCTCACACAATCCAGCCTGGTAAAACCCAGGATTGATCGTAGGGGGCCAGCCTAAATGTTTCTAACCGGCGAAGATATTCCATTAGGGGGGGTCCACATTTCGCAAGCGTAGAGAAGGGAGGGAATGACCGTGGCCGAGAAGACCTGAAGCTTAGTGCGGAGCGACAGACCAAGTAGCTTCCACACAGCGTTACGCAACCGATGAAAAGACATTGCCGCTTGACTGATTCGGAGTGAGACCTCTGCTGTTAAACCAGAGCCAGTCATAAGCACACTGCCTAGATATAGGAAACTCTCCACTTTCTCCACAACTGCCCCATCACCAATTGGGAGTTGTGGGGGTGGAGTGTCCGATGGTACAAAATACCCTGGGAAGTGCTTAGTTTTGGTGGGGCTGATGGTAAGGCCCCATCTCTTAGTGGTACGCTCCAGTCTCAGCAGCAGCGTCTCCAACTCCTCCTCTGAGTCAGCAACGATTACCAGATCATCAGCATATGTAACGTGGTTGAGCAATAGGGAGCCATCCCTTGACCACACCCGGGCATCGATCAGCCTCCCATTATATCTGTACCAGATGCAAATTCCTCCAGTACAGCTATTGAAGGCCTCACGAACTACGTGGTCAAAATAAATGTTAAATAATGTGGGAGCCAGAGGACATCCCTGTCGCACCCCAAGGTGTACAGCGAATGGCTCCGACTCCCGGCCACGTAGTTTTACCCGGGTCCGCTTCCCATCATGAAGGTCCTTAATGATCGTGAGCAGTGGGTCAGGGAATCCGAAAGCACGAATAACATCCCAGAGCCCAGGCCTACTGATGGTATCAAAGGCCTTGACCAGGTCAATAAAGCAGAGATGTAGGTCTTGTTGGAATTCCCTACACCTCTGCTGTAGCAGACGGACATAAAATATGGCATCCGTGCAAGACTGCTCTTTCCTGAAACCACATTGAGGCTCCGAAAGCCTCTCCTCAGCGTGCCTGGCAAGGAGATGTTGAATAATCCTTGGGAAAACCTTTCCCGGCACACTGAGGAGTGAGATGCTCCTGTAGTTGTTACAGTCTGTGCTGTCCCCCTTCTTAAAAAGGGAGACCACCAGGGCATCCTTCCAGTTCTGCGGAACCCGTCCAGTGATCCAGATTGTTGTTATGATGTCATATAGGGCAGTCTGTGCACAAACGCCACCCTCCCTCAGCATTTCACTTGGGAATCATCTCTGCCCGGTGCCTTTCCTGGTCTCAGACTCTGGATCGCCCTCAGTACTTCCTCAACAGATGGCACCTCAGCCAGCCACTCACAGGAGGTGACTTCTTCAAATATTTGAGGCACCACAGCCTCAGCAGGGTCATCCCCACTTTGTCCCACGATGTTTCCCATGTCGAGGGATTTTCCCTGCCCCAGGACTTCACATAAATGCTCAGCAAATCTGCAATCCTGTTCCTGGGGGTCGGATATTGGATCACCGTTTTTTCCCCTAATGATGGTAATAGGTGTGGCGCTGCAGGTTACTTTTTTGATGGAGTTAAATAGAGATTTGTGATCACGGGCCACTGAGGCAGACTCCATCTCCAAAGCAACCCGCGACCACCACCCATCCTTGCAGCGCCTCATGGCTCTCCGAACCTCCGAGCGAAGGCTGCGGTAAGCCTCCTCATCCTCTGACGTAGGATTCTTTAGACGATTAGAGTGGGCCTGTCGCTTTTTCTCAACTATCCTGAACACCTCCTCTGTCGGCCAGGGTCTCTGGGGAGGTCTGGACCGCCTACCCAAAGCAGCCATTGCAGCTGCATGAGTTACAGTCCTAAACCTCGCCCATTTACCCTCGACATCAGGAGAAGTGGGGGACGATACCAACCTCAGCTGCACGCGATGATGAAATTCTCGCTTGCAACTTTCATCAGCTAGCTGAAACCAGGCCACCTTAAGTTGGAATGGGGTCCTGGGTGTACACCCACCACCGGAGTGGAAGAATGGCAGAAGCATCTTACAGATGACAAGTCGATGGCCAGAGGGCAGATCAGCTCCACGGTAGGTCCTGGTGTCAAGGACATGGGCCCGCATCCGCTGATTCGTCACTATGTAGTCCAGCAGATGTTCTTGCTTGGATCTGGCATGCATCTATGATGTTGTGTGGATGCACCACTGCCGGAACAGCGTGTTGGTAATTACAAGCCCATGGGCTGCACAAAAATCTAGCAGCCTCCTACCGTTGTTATTGAGCTGATCTGGCCCATGCCCTCCAATCACTCCAGACCAGGTGACAGCATCATGACCAACTCGGGCATTGAAGTCACCCAACATGATAACTCTATCCCGAGGGGGCACTTTAGCCAGCACCTGTGACAGGAGGTCATAGAAGGCATCTGACTCATCGGCCTTGCCTGCATCCCTCCACGGATGTTCATCTTCGGTGGGGGCATAAGTAACCACAACCACCACTCCTCGCCTCCGGTTTATGTGAAGGCGAGCCCAAAGTAGCCTGGGGCTTACAGCTTCCCACACCTCACCGCCACGCTCCCATGCCCCCTTCATTCTTTTGTTCAAAAGAAGACCCACACCCTGTTGTTTGGCAGTCTGCGGCCCCGAGTAGAGGACTGTCCACCCCTCATGGTGGCAGGAGCCAGAGCCGGTCCACCGGACCTCCTGAATGCCACAGAGATCCAGGCGGTACCGGTCCAGCTCCTGACAACGGAGTGGCAGCCTCTCCTCCGCAGTGAGCGTTCGAACATTCCACGTGGCCACACGAAGTGCCTTTTTGTTGTTTCTGGAGTAGCCCCGAGGGTAGAGATTCAATCTCCTGACTCCGCCAATTGGGGTTTGGCCAGGAGACGTCATAGACGCCTGTCCCCCCGGGGCCTCCGGTACAAACTTATTAGTTACATATTTCAGTTTAACTCGTGGTTTAGTGGTAATTAATTGAAGGTGGAGGGGTTACCAGCCCCACTCGCACCGGTCCAGAGCCCCCGTTTAGCCCCTGTGGTGGCTACAAATGCCCTGAGGGGACAGGCCAATCGGAATTGGCCCTCACCCCACAGCACTGCCCACGACAGCGTTGCCCGTCCACACATACACACACCCACCCACGCACCCACCCACCCACGCACCCACCCACCCACCCACGCACCCACCCACACACCCACCCACCCACAGGCGCACGGCTTCACTATTGAGGGCCCAGAGTTAATACATCAGCCCGTTTGGTGCCAGCTGATGCGAAATGATTCCCTAGTGGGGAGTGGTGTGGGACAGAGAAGAATACCCAAGCAGAAATGAATAAATAATTACAGTGGCGAGGAGATACTGCTGACTGCTTCCAATCCAGCTTCTCTCGCGACACACACACAGACTCCTCCACACACATACACACAGACACACACACACAGACACGCACAGACACACACACAGACACACACACAGACACACACATACAGACTCCTCCACACACACATAGACACAGACTCCTCCACACACACACACAGACACACACACAGACACACACATACAGACTCCTCCACACACACATAGACACAGACTCCTCCACACACACACACACAGACACACACACAGACACACACACACAGACTCCTCCACACACACACAGACACACACACAGACTCCTCCACACACACACACACAGACACACACACAGACACACACACAGACACACACACAGACACACACACACAGACACACACACAGACTCCTCCACACAGACACACAGACTCCTCCACACACATACACACAGACACACACACACACACAGACACACACACACAGACACACACAGACACACACACAGACACACACATACAGACTCCTCCACACACACATAGACACAGACTCCTCCACACACACACACACACAGACACACACACAGACACACACATACAGACTCCTCCACACACACATAGACACAGACTCCTCCACACACACACAGACACACACACAGACACACACACACAGACTCCTCCACACACACACACAGACACACACACAGACTCCTCCACACACACACAGACACACACACAGACACACACACAGACTCCTCCACACAGACACACAGACTCCTCCACACACACACACAGACACACACACACACACAGACACACACACACAGACACACACACACACAGACACACACACAGACACACAGACACACACACAGACTCCTCCACACACAGACACACACACACAGACACACACACAGACACACAGACACACACACAGACACACACACAGACACACAGACACACACACAGACACACAGACTCCTCCACAGACACACACAGGCAGACACACACACAGACACACTCACACACTGCGTGCCTGTATATTAAAGGCGCCGGCGGCCCTTGCGAGAGACGCAGAGAGAGTGGGAGAGTGAGAGAGACACAGTGGAGTGGTGGTGCATGGGGAGAGCAGGAGGCAGAGAGACACCTACACAGAGAGACACAGGGGAGAGACAGAGACACAGGGGAGAGACACCTACACAGAGAGACACAGGGACAGGGGAGAGACACCTACACAGAGAGACACAGGAGAGAGACGCAGAGAGAGTGGGAGAGTGAGAGAGACACCTACACAGAGAGACACAGAGAGGAGAGACAGAGACACAGGGGAGAGACACCTACACAGAGAGACACAGGGACAGGGGAGAGACACCTACACAGAGAGACACAGGAGAGAGACGCAGAGAGAGTGGGAGAGTGAGAGAGACACACAGTGGAGTGGTGGTGCATGGGGAGAGCAGGAGGCAGAGAGACACCTACACAGAGAGACACAGGGGAGAGACAGAGACACAGGGGAGAGACACCTACACAGAGAGACACAGGGACAGGGGAGAGACACCTACACAGAGAGACACAGGAGAGAGACGCAGAGAGAGTGGGAGAGTGAGAGAGACACCTACACAGAGAGACACAGAGAGGAGAGACAGAGACACAGGGGAGAGACACCTACACAGAGAGACACAGAGAGGAGAGACGGAGACACAGGGGAGAGACACCTACACAGAGAGACACAGGAGAGAGACGCAGAGAGAGTGGGAGAGTGAGAGAGACACACACACAGTGGAGTGGTGGTGCATGGGGAGAGCAGGGGGCAGAGAGACACCTACACAGAGAGACACAGGGGAGAGACAGAGACACAGGGGAGAGACACCTACACAGAGAGACACAGGAGAGAGACGCAGAGAGAGTGGGAGAGTGAGAGAGACACACACACAGTGGAGTGGTGGTGCATGGGGAGAGCAGGGGGCAGAGAGACACCTACACAGAGAGACACAGGAGAGAGACGTAGAGAGACACAGGGACAGGGGAGAGACACCTACACAGAGAGACACAGGGGAGAGACAGACAGAGACACAGGGGAGAGACACCTACACACAGAGACACAGGGGAGAGACAGAGACACAGGGGAGAGACACCTACACAGAGAGACACAGGAGAGAGACGCAGAGAGAGTGGGAGAGTGAGAGAGACACACACACAGTGGAGTGGTGGTGCATGGGGAGAGCAGGAGGCAGAGAGACACCTACACAGAGAGACACAGGAGAGAGACGTAGAGAGACACAGGGACAGGGGAGAGACACCTACACAGAGAGACACAGGGGAGAGACAGAGACACAGGGGAGAGACACCTACACAGAGAGACACAGGAGAGAGACGTAGAGAGACACAGGGGAGAGACACCTACACAGAGAGACACAGGGGAGAGACGCAGAGAGACACAGGGACAGGGGAGAGACACCTACACAGAGAGACACAGGAGAGAGACGCAGAGAGAGTGGGAGAGAGAGAGACACACACAGTGGAGTGGTGGTGCATGGGGAGAGCAGGAGGCAGAGAGACACCTACACAGAGAGACACAGGGGAGAGACAGAGACACAGGGGAGAGACACCTACACAGAGAGACACAGGGACAGGGGAGAGACACCTACACAGAGAGACACAGGAGAGAGACGCAGAGAGAGTGGGAGAGTGAGAGAGACACCTACACAGAGAGACACAGAGAGGAGAGACAGAGACACAGGGGAGAGACACCTACACAGAGAGACACAGGAGAGAGACGCAGAGAGAGTGGGAGAGTGAGAGAGACACCTACACAGAGAGACACAGAGAGAAGAGACAGAGACACAGGGGAGAGACACCTACACAGAGAGACACAGAGAGGAGAGAGAGACACAGGGGAGAGACACCTACACAGAGAGACACAGGAGAGAGACGCAGAGAGAGTGGGAGAGTGAGAGACACACACACAGTGGAGTGGTGGTGCATGGGGAGAGCAGGGGGCAGAGAGACACCTACACAGAGAGACAGGAGAGAGACGCAGAGAGACAGGGGAGAGACACCTACACAGAGAGACACAGGGGAGAGACAGACAGAGACACAGGGACAGGGGAGAGACACCTACACAGAGAGACACAGAGGAGAGACAGACAGAGACACAGGGGAGAGACAGACAGAGACACAGGGACAGGGGAGAGACACCTACACAGAGAGACACAGAGGAGAGACAGACAGAGACACAGGGACAGGGGAGAGACACCTACACAGAGAGACACAGGGGAGAGACAGACATAGACACAGGGGAGAGACAGACAGAGACACAGGGACAGGGGAGAGACACCTACACAGAGAGACACAGGGGAGAGACAGACAGAGAGACACAGGGACAGGGGAGAGACACACACAGAGAGACACAGAGGAGAGACAGACAGAGACACAGACAGAAGTAGAGACAGAGAGACACAGAGGAGAGACAGACAGAGACACAGACAGAAGGAAAGACAGAGAGACACAAGGGAGAGACAGACAGAGATACAGGGACAGGAGGAGAGACACCTACACAGAGAGACACAGAGGCGAGACAGACAGAGACACAGACAGAAGGAAAGACAGAGAGACACAGAGACAGGAGGAGAGACACCTACACAGAGAGACACAGAGGAGAGACAGAGATTCAATTACAGGAGGATAGAGAGAGAGACACACAGAAGCAGACACACACAAACAGAGGCTGAGAATCAGCCAGATAGGAGGAGACAGACACAGAGAGAAACAGAGGAAGACACACACGCAGACAGAAACACCAGATAGGAGGAGAGAGACACAGAGAGACACAGAGGAAGACACACACGCAGACAGAGACACACACACAGACAGAGACACACACACATACAGAGAGGCTTAGAGACAGAGAGCAAGGCGAGAGACACACACAGAGACACACACAGACACAGACACACACAGAGACACAGACAGACACACACAGAGACACAGACAGACAGAGACACACACACAGACACACACACAGACAGAGACACACACACAGACAGAGACACACACACAGATACACACAGAGACACACACACAGACAGAGACACAGACAGACAGAGACACACACAGACACACATACACACAGACACACACACAGAGACACACACACAGACACACACATACACAGAAACACACACACAGACAGACACACACACAGATACACACAGAGACACACACACACACAGACAGAGACACACACACAGATACACACAGACAGAGACACACACACAGACACACACAGAGACAGACACAGACAGAGACACACACAGAGGCAGAGACACACACAGACACACACACAGACACACACACAGAGACACACACAGATACAGAGAGAGACACACACACAGAGACACACACAGAGACACACACACAGACACACACACAGACACACACACACAGAGACAGAGACACACACAGAGACACACACAGACACACACACATACACACACACAGACACACACACAGACACACACACACACAGACACACACACAGACACACACACACACAGACACACACACAGACACACACACACACAGACACACACAGAGACACACACAGACACACACACACAGAGACACACACACAGACACACACACACAGACACACACACACAGACACACACACACACACAGACACACACACAGACACACACACAGACACACAGACACACACACACACAGACACACACACACACAGACACACACACACAGAGACACACACAGACACACACACACACAGACACACACACACACACAGACACACACACAGACACACACACACAGAGAGGACTGCAGGAAGAGCAGGAGGAGGATGTGGAGGAGAAGCGACGGTGTCGTGAATCCCATCTGAGAGGCGACCACTCCGAGCGAGGTGAGTGGCTGATGCTGCTCCTTCTCTGCACGTGCCCACCGATGATGACACCTGGGGCCGCTTCCGCCAGCGATGATTCAGGCACAGCGTGACTCTGACAACAGCTGATGAGACACTGCGTGTGGAAACTAATCCTTGACTATAAACATTTGGGCAGGTCGCCAGTATTGATTCAGGCAGAGCGTGGCTCTGACTGCTGATGAGACACTGCGTGTGGAAACTAATCCTTGACTATAAACATCTGGGCAGGTCGCCAGTTTTATTCAGGCAAAGCGTGACTGACTGCTGATGAGACACTGCGTGTGGAAACTAATCCTTGACTATAAACATCTGGGCAGGTCGCCAGTATTGATTCAGGCAGAGCGTGACTCTGACAGCTGCTGATGAGACACTGCGTGTGGAAGTCGGTCCTTGACTATAAACATTTGGGCAGGTCGCCAGTATTGATTCAGGCAGAGCGTGGCTCTGACTGCTGATGAGACACTGCGTGTGGAAGCCGGTCCTTGACTATAATCATCTGGGCAGGTCGCCAGTATTGATTCAGGCAGAGCGTGGCTCTGACTGCTGATGAGACACTGCGTGTGGAAACTAATCCTTGACTATAAACATCTGGGCAGTTCCGCCAGCGATGATTCAGGCACAGCGTGACTCTGACAGCTGCTGATGAGACACTGCGTGTGGAAACTAATCCTTGACTATAAACATCTGGGCAGGTCGCCAGTATTGATTCAGGCAGAGCGTGGCTCTGACTGCTGATGAGACACTGCGTGTGGAAACTAATCCTTGACTATAAACATCTGGGCAGGTCGCCAGTTTTATTCAGGCAAAGCGTGGCTCTGACTGCTGACGAGACACTGCGTGTGGAAACTAATCCTTGACTATAAACATCTGGGCAGTTCCGCCAGCGATGATTCAGGCACAGCGTGACTCTGACAACAGCTGATGAGACACTGCGTGTGGAAACTAATCCTTGACTATAAACATCTGGGCAGGTCGCCAGTTTTATTCAGGCAAAGCGTGGCTCTGACTGCTGATGAGACACTGAGTGTGGAAGCCGGTCCTTGACTATAAACATCTGGGCAGGTCGCCAGTATTGATTCAGGCAGAGCGTGGCTCTGACTGCTGATGAGACACTGCGTGTGGAAACTAATCCTTGACTATAAACATCTGGGCAGGTCGCCAGCATTGATTCAGGCACAGCGTGACTCTGATTGACTGCTGATGAGACACTGCGTGTGGAAACTAATCCTTGACTATAAACATCTGGGCAGTTCCGCCAGTATTGATTCAGGCAGAGCGTGGCTCTGACTGCTGATGAGACACTAAGTGTGGAAGCCGGTCCTTGACCATAAACAGCTGAGCAGTTCGCCAGCGATGATTCAGGCAGAGCGTGGCTCTGACTGCTGATGAGACACTGCGTGTGGAAGCCGGTCCTTGACTATAAACATCTGGGCAGGTCGCCAGTACTGATTCAGGCAGAGCGTGGCTCTGACTGCTGATGAGACACTGAGTGTGGAAGTCGGTCCTTGACTATAAACATCTGAGCAGGTCGCCAGTTTTATTCAGGCAAAGCGTGGCTCTGACTGCTGATGAGACACTAAGTGTGGAAGCCGGTCCTTGACTATAAACATCTGGGGGCAGTTCCACCAGCAATTAGTTCAGCCAGAGTGTGACCGTGCTGCCGATGAGACACTGAGTGTCGAAACCTTCGCAGAGTTCTGCTCGTGCTGAACAAAACGCAGCCGATGAGATCCGCTGCCTGAAGCAAGAGCCGTGTCGCTCATGGGATGGGTCCATTTTTGTTCAGACGTGAAAATGATTTTGCATTCTCCATTCCTTACGATCGCAGCTTATGGGGGGGGGGGGGGGGGGGGGGGTTTGGGTTAGATCGCGTAAATGTATAAATGTTGTGTCGTTAAACCCTCCACCACCCGACACAGCCAAATTAGTAAGGGTTTAGTGTCACGTGAACAGCGCATTCCAAACTCGTTACTGGGACGTCATCGACCGCAGTTTTGGTCAGCAGATCCACAACTTTTACAAGGTTCGGCGAGGCATTGATATTGACGGGATCTAACCCAACGGAAAGATATGTTATGAGATGTAGGTCTGCTGTAGCACGAAGAACAACCCAGAGCCCAGGCCTACTGATGGTATCATAGGCCTTGACCAGGTCAATAAAGCAGAGATGTAGGTCTTGCTGGAATTCCCTACACCTCTGCTGCAGCAGACGGACAGAAAATATGGCATCTGTGCAGGACCGCCCTTTCATGAAACCGCATTGGGGCTCCGCAAGCCTCTCCTCAGCGTGCCTGGCAAGGCGATGCTGAATAATCCTTGCCAGGACCTTTCCCGGCCTACACTGAGGAGTGAGATGCCCCTGTAGTTGTTACAGTCTGTGCGGTCCCCCTTCTTAAAGAGGGGGACCCCACCAGGGCATCCTTCTAATCGTGCGGAACCCGTCCAGTGGTTCCAGACTTTTGTTGTGATGTCATGTAGGGCAGTCTGTGCACAAACTCCATCCTCCCTCTCTCAACCATCACTCTCCCTCACCATCTTTTCTCACCACCCCTCACTCTCCCTACCATCACCCGTCCCACTGAAACCCCACCTCTTGTCTCCAGACAATGCTACAAAATGTACCATTTATAATTCTTGTAAAGCGTTTTGACGAAAGCACTCTTTAAAATCCTGGATAAGATAAGCATTAAATGTTCGAGACCATAGTTCATCCGACACTGATGATGTAGATACTACGCCACTGATAATGTAGTTACTACACCACTGATAATGTAGTTACTACACCACTGATAATGTAGTTACTACGTCACTGATAATGTAGTTACTACACCACTGATAATGTAGTTACTACACCACTGATAATGTAGTTACTACACCACTGATAATGTAGTTAGTACGCCACTGATAATGTAGTTACTACGTCACTGATAATGTAGTTACTACACCACTGATAATGTAGTTACTACACCACTGATAATGTAGTTACTACACCACTGATAATGTAGTTAGTACGCCACTGATAATGTAGTTACTACACCACTAATAATGTAGTCACTACACCACTGATAATGTAGTTACTACACCACTGATAATGTAGTTACTACACCACTGATAATGTAGTCACTACACCACTGATAATGTAGTCACTACACCAATGATAATGTAGTTACTACGTCACTGATAATGTAGTTACTACGTCACTGACAATGTAGTTACTACACCACTGATAATGTAGTTACTACACCACTAATAATGTAGTCACTACACCACTGATAATGTAGTTACTACACCACTGATAATGTAGTTACTACACCACTGATAATGTAGTTACTACACCACTGATAATGTAGTTAGTACGCCACTGATAATGTAGTTACTACACCACTAATAATGTAGTCACTACACCACTGATAATGTAGTTACTACACCACTGATAATGTAGTTACTACACCACTGATAATGTAGTCACTACACCACTGATAATGTAGTCACTACACCAATGATAATGTAGTTACTACGTCACTGATAATGTAGTTACTACGTCACTGACAATGTAGTTACTACACCACTGATAATGTAGTTACTACACCACTGATAATGTAGCTACTACGTCACTGATAATGTAGTTACTACGCCACTGATAATGTAGTTACTACGCCACTGATAATGTAGTTACTACACCACTGATAATGTAGTTACTACACCACTGATAATGTAGTTACTACACCACTGATGATGTAGTTACTACACCACTGATAACGTAGTTACTACACCACTGATAATGTAGTTACTACGTCACTGATAATGTAGTTACTACGCCACTGATAATGTAGTTACTACGCCACTGATAATGTAGTTACTACACCACTGATAATGTAGTTACTACACCACTGATAATGTAGTTACTACACCACTGATAATGTAGTTACTACACCACTGATAATGTAGTTACTACACCACTGATAATGTAGTTTACTACACCACTGATAATGTAGTTACTACACCACTGATAATGTAGTTACTACGCCACTGATAATGTAGTTACTACACCACTGATAATGTAGTTTACTACACCACTGATAATGTAGTTACTACACCACTGATAATGTAGTCACTATACCACTGATAATGTAGTTACTACACCACTGATAATGTAGTCACTACACCACTGATAATGTAGTCACTACACCACTGATAATGTAGTTACTACGCCACTGATAATGTAGTCACTATACCACTGATAATGTAGTTACTACACCACTGATAATGTAGTCACTACACCACTGATAATGTAGTCACTACACCACTGATAATGTAGTTACTACGCCACTGATAATGTAGTTACTACGCCACTGATAATGTAGTTACTACACCACTGATAATGTAGTTACTACGCCAATGATAATGTAGTTGCTACATCACTGATTATGTAGTTACTACACCACTGATAATGTAGTCACTACACCACTGATAATGTAGTTTACTACACCAATGATAATGTAGTTACTACACCACTGATAATGTAGTTACTACACCACTGATAATGTAGTCACTACACCACTGATAATGTAGTTACTACGCCACTGATAATGTAGTTACTACGCCACTGATAATGTAGTTACTACACCACTGATAATGTAGTAACTACAACACTGATAATGTAGTTTACTACACCACTGATAATGTAGTTACTACGCCACTGATAATGTAGTTACTACACCACTGATAATGTAGTCACTACACCACTGATAATGTAGTTTACTACACCACTGATAATGTAGTTACTACACCACTGATAATGTAGTAACTACACCACTGATAATGTAGTTACTACACCACTGATAATGTAGTTACTACACCACTGATAATGTAGTTACTACATCACTGATAACGTAGTTACTACGTCACTGATAATGTAGTTACTACACCACTGATAATGTAGTTACTACACCACTGATAATGTAGTTACTACACCACTGATAATGTAGTTACTACACCACTGATAATGTAGTTACTACACCACTGATAATGTAGTTACTACACCACTGATAATGTAGTTACTACGCCACTGATAATGTAGTTACTACGCCACTGATAATGTAGTTACTACGTCACTGATAATGTAGTTACTACACCACTGATAATGTAGTCACTACACCACTGATAATGTAGTTACTACACCACTGATAATGTAGTCACTACACTACTGATAATGTAGTTACTACACCACTGATAATGTAGTCACTACACCACTGATAATGTAGTCACTACACTACTGATAATGTAGTTACTACACCACCGATAATGTAGTTACTACGTCACTGATAATGTAGTTACTACGTCACTGATAATGTAGTTACTACGCCACTGATAATGTAGTTACTACATCACTGATAATGTAGTTACTACACCACTGATAATGTAGTTACTACGCCACTGATAATGTAGTTACTACGCCACTGATAATGTAGTTACTACACCACTGATAATGTAATTACTACACCACTGATAATGTAGTTACTACACCACTGATAATGTAGTTACTACACCACTAATAATGTAGTGACTACACCACTGATAATGTAGTTACTACGCCACTGATAATGTAGTTACTACGCCACTGATAATGTAGTCACTACACCACTGATAATGTAGTTACTACACCACTAATAATGTAGTGACTACACCACTGATAATGTAGTTACTACGCCACTGATAATGTAGTTACTACGCCACTGATAATGTAGTCACTACACCACTGATAATGTAGTTACTACACCACTGATAATGTAGTCACTACACCACTGATAATGTAGTTACTACACCACTAATAATGTAGTGACTACACCACTGATAATGTAGTCACTACACTACTGATAATGTAGTTACTACACCACTGATAATGTAGTCACTACACCACTGATAATGTAGTCACTACACTACTGATAATGTAGTTACTACACCACCGATAATGTAGTTACTACGTCACTGATAATGTAGTTACTACGTCACTGATAATGTAGTCACTACGCCACTGATAATGTAGTTATTACACCACTGATAATGTAGTTACTACATCACTGATAATGTAGTTACTACGTCACTGATAATGTAGTCACTACACTACTGATAATGTAGTTACTACACCACTGATAATGTAGTTACTACATCACTGATAATGTAGTTACTACACCACTGATAATGTAGTTACTACGCCACTGATAACGTAGTTACTACACCACTGATAATGTAATTACTACGCCACTGATAATGTAGTTACTACATCACTGATAATGTAGTTACTACGTCACTGATAATGTAGTTACTACGCCACTGATAATGTAGTTACTACATCACTGATAATGTAGTTACTACAACACTGATAATGTAGTCACTACGCCACTGATAATGTAGTTACTACACCACTGATGATGTAGTTACTACACCACTGATAATGTAGTTACTACACCACTGATGATGTAGTTACTACATCACTGATAATGTAGTCACTACACCACTGATAATGTAGTTACTACACCACTGATAATGTAGTTACTACACTACTGATAATGTAGTTACTACACCACTGATAATGTAGTTACTACATCACTGATAATGTAGTCACTACACCACTGATAATGTAGTTACTACACCACTGATAATGTAGTTACTACACCACTGATAATGTAGTCACTATACCACTGATAATGTAGTTACTACACCACTGATAATGTAGTTACTACACCACTGATAATGTAGTTACTACGCCACTGATAATGTAGTTACTACACCACTGATAATGTAGTTACTACGCCACTGATAATGTAGTTACTACGTCACTGATAATGTAGTTACTACACCACTGATAATGTAGTCACTACGCCACTGATGATGTAGTTACTACACCACTGATAATGTAGTTACTACACCACTGATAATGTAGTTACTACACCACTGATAATGTAGTTACTACGCCACTGATAATGTAGTTACTACGCCACTGATAATGTAGTTACTACACCACTGATAATGTAGTTACTACGCCACTGATAATGTAGTTATTACACCACTGATAATGTAGTCACTACACCACTGATAATGTAGTTACTACACCACTGATAATGTAGTTACTACACCACTGATAATGTAGTCACTACGCCACTGATAATGTAGTCACTACACCACTGATAATGTAGTTACTACACCACTGATAATGTAGTCACTACGCCACTGATAATGTAGTTACTACGCCACTGATAATGTAGTTACTACACCACTGATAATGTAGTTACTACACCACTGATAATGTAGTTACTACGTCACTGATAATGTAGTCACTACGTCACTGATAATGTAGTCACTACGCCACTGATAATGTAGTCACTACACCACTGATAATGTAGTTACTACACCACTGATAATGTAGTTACTACACCACTGATAATGTAGTTACTACACCACTGATAATGTAGTCACTACGTCACTGATAATGTAGTCACTACGCCACTGATAATGTAGTCACTACACCACTGATAATGTAGTTACTACACCACTGATAATGTAGTTACTACACCACTGATAATGTAGTTACTACACCACTGATAATGTAGTCACTACACCACTGATAATGTAGTCACTACACCACTGATAATGTAGTTACTACACCACTGATAATGTAGTTACTACACCACTGATAATGTAGTTACTACGCCACTGATAATGTAGTTACTACACCACTGATAATGTAGTTACTACGTCACTGATAATGTAGTCACTACACCACTGATAATGTAGTCACTACACCACTGATAATGTAGTTTACTACACCAATGATAATGTAGTTACTACACCACTGATAATGTAGTTACTACACCACTGATAATGTAGTCACTACACCACTGATAATGTAGTTACTACGCCACTGATAATGTAGTTACTACGCCACTGATAATGTAGTTACTACACCACTGATAATGTAGTTACTACACCACTGATAATGTAGTTACTACGCCACTGGTAATGTAGTTACGACGTCACTGATAATGTAGTTACTACGTCACTGATGATGTAGTTACTACACCACTGAAAATGTAGTTACTACACCACTGATAATGTAGTTACTACACCAATGATAATGTAGTCACTACACCACTGATAATGTAGTTACTACGCCACTGATAATGTAGTTACTACACCACTGATAATGTAGTCACTACTCCACTGATAATGTAGTTACTACGCCACTGATAATGTAGTTACTACACCACTGATAATGTAGTTACTACACCACTGATAATGTAGTCACTACACCACTGATAATGTAGTTACTACACCACTGATAATGTAGTTACTACACCACTGATAATGTAGTTACTACGCCACTGATAATGTAGTTACTACGCCACTGATAATGTAGTTACTACGCCACTGATAATGTAGTTACTACGTCACTGATAATGTAGTTACTACGTCACTGATAATGTAGTTACTACACCACTAATAATGTAGTCACTACACCACTGATAATGTAGTTACTACACCACTGATAATGTAGTTACTACACCACTGATAATGTAGTTTACTACACCACTGATAATGTAGTTACTACACCACTGATAATGTAGTTACTACACCACTGATAATGTAGTTACTACACCACTGATAATGTAGTTACTACACCACTGATAATGTAGTTACTATGCCACTGATAATGCAGTTACTACACCACTGATAATGTAGTCACTACACCACTGATAATGTAGTTTACTACACCACTGATAATGTAGTTACTACACCACTGATAATGTAGTAACTATACCACTGATAATGTAGTTACTACACCACTGATAATGTAGTTACTACACCACTGATAATGTAGTTACTACACCACTGATAATGTAGTTACTACATCACTGATAACGTAGTTACTACGTCACTGATAATGTAGTTACTACACCACTGATAATGTAGTTACTACACCACTGATAATGTAGTTACTACACCACTGATAATGTAGTTACTACACCACTGATAATGTAGTTACTACACCACTGATAATGTAGTTACTACGCCACTGATAATGTAGTTACTACGCCACTGATAATGTAGTTACTACGTCACTGATAATGTAGTTACTACACCACTGATAATGTAGTCACTACACCACTGATAATGTAGTTACTACACCACTGATAATGTAGTCACTACACTACTGATAATGTAGTTACTACACCACTGATAATGTAGTCACTACACCACTGATAATGTAGTCACTACACTACTGATAATGTAGTTACTACACCACTGATAATGTAGTTACTACACCACTGATAATGTAGTTACTACACCACTGATAATGTAGTTACTACGCCACTGATAATGTAGTTACTACGCCACTGATAATGTAGTTACTACGCCACTGATAATGTAGTTACTACACCACTGATAATGTAGTCACTACGCCACTGATAATGTAGTTACTACGTCACTGATAATGTAGTTACTACATCACTGATAATGTAGTTACTACACCACTGATAATGTAGTTACTACGCCACTGATAATGTAGTTACTACGCCACTGATAATGTAGTTACTACACCACTAATAATGTAGTGACTACACCACTGATAACGTAGTTACTACACCACTGATAATGTAGTTACTACACCACTGATAATGTAGTTACTACACCACTGATAATGTAGTTACTACACCACTGATAATGTAGTCACTACGCCACTGATAATGTAGTTACTACACCACTGATGATGTAGTTACTACACCACTGATAATGTAGTTACTACACCACTGATGATGTAGTTACTACACCACTGATAACGTAGTTACTACACCACTGATAATGTAGTTACTACACCACTGATAATGTAGTTACTACGCCACTGATAATGTAGTTACTACAAAACTGATAATGTAGTTACTACGCCACTGATAATGTAGTTACTACACCACTGATAACGTAGTTACTACGTCACTGATAATGTAGTTACTACACCACTGATAATGTAGTTACTACACCACTGATAATGTAGTCACTACACCACTGATAATGTAGTTACTACGCCACTGATGATGTAGTCACTACACCACTGATAATGTAGTTACTACACTACTGATAATGTAGTTACTACGCCACTGATAATGTAGTTACTACACCAATGGTAACGTAGTTATCACACCACTGATAATATAGTTACTACACCACTGATAATGTAGTTATTACACCACTGATAATGTAGTTACTACACCAATGATAATGTAGTCACTACTCCACTGATAATGTAGTTACTACGCCACTGATAATGTAGTTATTACACCACTGATAATGTAGTTACTACACCACTGATAATGTAGTTACTACACCAATGATAATGTAGTCACTACTCCACTGATAATGTAGTCACTACGCCACTGATAATGTAGTTACTACACCAATGATAATGTAGTCACTACTCCACTGATAATGTAGTTACTACACCAATGATAATGTAGTTACTACACCACTGATCATGTAGTTACTACGTCACTGATAATGTAGTTACTACGTCATTGATAATGTAGTTACTACACCACTGATAATGTAGTTATTACACCACTGATAATGTAGTTACTACACCACTGATAATGTAGTTACTACACCACTGATAATGTAGTTACTACACCACTGATAATGTAGTAACTACACCACTGATAATGTAGTTACTACACCAATGGTAACGTAGTCACTACACCAATGATAATGTAGTTACTACACCACTGATAATGTAGTCACTACACCACTGATAATGTAGTTACTACACCAATGGTAACGTAGTCACTACACCAATGATAATGTAGTTACAACACGATGGGCCATGCCAGGCATGTGAACGGCCGTCTGTACCAGATCTCCGTTGAGGTGGCGGTGATGTGTGTGCGTGTGTGTGCGTGACCTCCGCATCTCAAAGCGTGGAGACCTTGGATGGGAAAGCGACACCATCACCACCACGACCGCCACAACCACCAGAACCACCACGGTCTCCACCGCAACGATCGATCATCCTCGGCACCACATCCATCATCAATCATCGACGTAGAGCAGTCAGAGCCACTGCCTCCGATCGCTCGTCCGTTCACCAGCGGTCAGTAGCCTGCCTGTCGCTCTTCTATCGCTACTACTACGACGACGACGACTACCGATAGCGCGGTAAGGGTTCCCGTGAACCTCGCCAATTCCTCCACCCAGGACTCGCTCTGTACCAGATATTGTTACATCTCATCCACCACCGCCACCACCACCACCACACTGAAGGACACAACAAACCACTCACTCACTTACCCGCTTACTCACCCACTCACTAATTCATTCACCCATTTACTCACCCGCTCACTAATTCACTCACTCATTCACTCATTGATTGGCCCATTCACTAATTCACTAATTCATTCACCCATTCACTAATTCACTCACTCATTCACCCATTGATCGGCCCATTCGTTAATTCACTAATTCATTCACCCATTTACTCACTCACTAATTCACTCACTCATTCACTCATTGATTGGCCCATTCACTAATTCACTAATTCATTCACCCATTCACTAATTCACTCACTCGTTCACCCATTGATCGGCCCATTCATTAATTCACTAACTCATTCACCCATTTACTCACCCGCTCACTAATTCACGCACTCATTCACCCATTGATCGGCCCATTCACTAATTCACTAATTCATTCACCCACTTACTCACCCACTCACTAATTCACTCACTTGCTCACCCATTGATCGGCCCATTCACTAATTCACGAAATCATTAACCCACTGACTCACCCATTCATCAATTCACTCACTCATTCACCAATTGATTGGCCTATTCACTTATTCACTAATTCATTCACCCACTTACCCACTCACTAATTCACTCACTAATTCACCCACTTACTCACCCACTCACTAATTCACTCACTCATTCACCCACTTACTCACCCACTCACTAATTCACTCACTCATTCACCCATTGTTTGGCTCATTCACTAATTCACGAAATCATTAACCCACTTACTCACCCACTCACTAATTCACTCACTCATTCATCAATTGATTGGCCTATTCACTTATTAATTCACTCACTTACTCACCCACTCACTAATTCACTCACTCATTCACCCACTTACTCACCCACTCACTAATTCACTCACTCATTCACCCACTTACTCACCCACTCACTAATCCACTCACTCATTCAACCATTGATTGGCCCATTGACTAATTCACAAAATCATTAACCCACTTACTCACCCATTGACTAATTCACTCACTCACCCGCTCACCCATTCACTAATTTACTCACTCACCCATTCACTAATTTACGCACTCATTCACCCACTTATCCATGTATCCACTGGTTCAGACACTCACTCACCAACTCACCACACCGCAGGCCACATTCACTTCTATCTCTGCTTCTTCCCTTGTACTGCTCCCCATGTGTAACTCCCACCACCACCACCATCATCGTCGTCGGTTCAACCCTAACCTCTCACAACAACAAACAATAATAATAACGACACCAACAGCCTCGCTCAATTCAATGAATGTATGAACTCTTGACTATAACAACCTTCAAAAGTGCTGATTGTCACTGCCCGCTCGACATTTTTTTTGCACCTGTTCACAGAGCTTGCCCCGCCCCCTCCCACCCGTTAGCCCCGCCCTCATTCTCTAGCCCCGCCCTCCAATCCACCATCCCCGTCGCCCCGCACACGCTAGCCACGCCCCTCAAACGCTCGCTCCACCCCTCATCCGTTAGCCCCGCATCCCGCCCCGCTAGCCCCGCCCTCATCCTCTAGCCCCGCCCTCCAATCCACCATCCCCGTCGCCCCGCACACGCTAGCCACGCCCCTCAAACGCTCGCTCCACCCCTCAACCGTTAGCCCCGCCTCCCAACCGCTAGCCCCGCCCTCATTCTCTAACCCCGCCCTCCAATCCACCATCCCCGTCGCCCCGCACACGCTAGCCACGCCCCTCAAACGCTCGCTCCACCCCTCACCCGTTAGCGCCCCGCCCCCTCCCACCCGCAAGCCCCGCCCCACGACGTCGTCCGCCATGACGGTGACGGCCGCGGGCGACGTGGACCCGCCCCCGCCGCGCTCGACCCCCGACGCCGCCCTCCCCTACGCCTCCTCCGACCGCTCCGCCGACGCTCGCCTCTCCACGGCCACCGCCTCCGCCGCCTCCGCCGCCTCCGCCGCCGCCTCCGCCGCCTCCGCCGCCTCCGCCGCCTCCGCCGCCTCCGCCGCCTCAGCCGCCGCCTCCGCCGCCTCCGCCGCCTCCGCCGCCTCAGCCGCCTCCGCCGCCCCCTCCTCCGCCCCGTCCCCCACCGCGTGCCGAGGGGCCTCCGCCCACCCGCGCCTCCAACCTCCGCCGGAACCGGAGCGTCGCTGCGAGCGTGTCGCCGTCAACGTCGCGGGCCTCCGCTTCGAGACGCTCTTGTCGACGCTGGAGCGCTTCCCGGACTCGCTGCTGGGCGACGGGCGACGCCGGTCGCGGCACTTCGACGCGGCGCGCAACGAGTACTACTTCGACCGCAGCCGCCCAAGCTTCGACGCCATCCTCAACTACTATCAGGTGAAAACGCTGACGGGAATAGCCCCCGCGAGGCGATGGACGCCCCGCGGGCACGGGGACAATTTCAAGCGAGGAGACGGATTCTGGAATGAGCAATCGTTGGAAGGATTCGATGAACCACGTCGGGGTCTCAATTGATTTAAATGTCGATTTAAAGCTTTCGCGGCTGCGGGGATTCCATATTCTTGGTTCTTTGGGTAAAGTCACGTAGAAGGGAAACAATAAAATAATAAAAATATAAAACAATAAAATAATAAAAATATAAAACGCTAAAATTCTCACGACGTTTCGACTGCAACACAAGAAGCAATCGTCATCGGGTGTGAAAACCACAGCAAGAACATTTGAAACACCGAGACGATTTCAACCGAGAACATGGATTCTGGCTGAGCAATCATTGGAAGGATTCGATGAACCACGTCGGGGTCTCAATTGATTTAAATGTCGATTTAAAGCTTTCGCGGCTGCGGGGATTCCATATTCTTGGTTCTTTGGGTAAAGTCACGTAGAAGGGAAACAATAAAATAATAAAAATATAAAACAATAAAATAATAAAATTATAAAACGATTAAATTCTCACGACGTTTCGACTGCAACACAAGAAGCAATCGTCATCGGGTGTGAAAACCACAGCAAGAACATTTGAAACACAGAGGCAATTTCAACCGAGAAGACGGATTCTGGCTGAGCAATCGTTGGAAGTATTCGATGAACCACGTCGGGGTCTCAATTGATTTAAATGTCGATTTAAAGCTTTCGCGGCAGCGGGGATTCCATATTCTTGGTTCTTTGGGTAAAGTCGCCACCACGTAGGAGGGAAACAATAAAATTATAAAAATATATAAAACGATAAAATTCTCACGACGTTTCGACTGCAACACCAATCGTCATCGGGTGTGAAAACCACAGCAAGAAAATTAGAAACACCGAGACGATTTCAACCGAGAAGATGGATTCTGGCTTAGCAATCATTGGAAGTATTCGATGAACCATTTCGGGTCTTAATTGATTGAAATGTCGATTTAAAGCTTTCGTGACTGCAAAGATTCCATATTCTTGGTTATTTGGGTAAAGTCACCACCACGTAGAAGGGAAACAATACAATTATAAAAATATAAAACGATAAAATTATCACGATGTTTCGACTGCAACACAAGAAGCAATCGTCATCAGGTGTGAAAACCACAGCAAGAACATTTGAAACACCGAGACAATTTCAACCGAGAAGATGGATTCTGGCTTAGCAATCATTGGAAGGATTCGATAAACGACGGGTCTTAATTGATTGATCACGCTTACGGTGGCTTTCAGACCGCATCCATTATTTTTTAGTCTCCCCCCCCCCTCCTCTTTTCCGAACATAGATGGATTCGTCCATCTGAACAAACTCTCAAATCGCTCTCCGTGGTGCTAACGTTCAGAAAAACACCGCCACTTTTTTCAAATTGTTCTTGCTGTGGTTTTCACACCTGATGAAGAGTGCTTGCATTGCAGTCGAAACGTCGTGATAATTTTATTGTTTTATATTTTTTATTATTTTATTGTTTCCCTTCTACGTGACTTTACCGAAAGAACCAAGAATACTATCAGGTGCATTTAAAATCATCCTCAACTCGTGTCGGGTCCATTAAAACTTCCTCAAGACCATCGGAACATTCTCAACTAGTGTTGAGTCCATTGAAACTACCTCAACTCACTCACTCACTCTCTCAGTCACTCAGCAAATAACTCGCCCGCACACTCGCTCACTCACTCACTCACCCAGTCACTCAGCCAATCACTCACTCACACGCTCGCTCACTCACTCGCTCGCTCACTCACTCACCAAGTCACTCAGCCAATCGCTCACCCGCATGCTCGCTCACTCACTCGCTCACTCACTCACCAAGTCACTCATCCAATCGCTCACTCACACGCTCACTCACTCGCTCACTCACTCACCAAGTCACTCAGCCAATCGCTCACCCGCATGCTCGCTCACTCACTCGCTCACTCACTCACCCAGTCACTCAGCCAATCGCTCACCCGCATGCTCGCCCGCCCGCCCGCTCGCTCACCCAGTCACTCAGCCAATCACTCACTCGCACGCTCGCTCACCCACTCGCTCACTCACTCACCAAGTCACTCATCCAATCGCTCACTCACACGCTCGCTCACTCGCTCACTCACTCACCAAGTCACTCAGCCAATCGGTCACCCGCATGCTCGCTTACTCACTTGCTCACTCACTCACTCGCCAACTCACTCAGCCAATCGCTCACCCGCATGCCCGCCCGCCCGCTCGCTCACCCAGTCACTCAGCCAATCACTCACCCGCATGCTCACCCACTCGCTCACTCACTCGCCAACTCACTCAGCCAATCGCTCACTCGCACGCTCGCTCACCCACTCGCTCGCTCACTCACTCACCAAGTCACTCATCCAATCGCTCGCTCACACGCTCGCTCGCTCGCTCACTCACTCACCAAGTCACTCATCCAATCGCTCGCTCACACGCTCACTCACTCGCTCACTCACTCACCAAGTCACTCATCCAATCGCTCACTCACCCGCTCGCTCACTCACTCGCCAACTCACTCAGCCAATCGCTCACTCGCACGCTCGCTCACCCACTCACTCACCCAGTCACTCAGCCAATCACTCACTCACACGCTCGCTCACTCACTCGCTCGCTCACTCACTCACCAAGTCACTCATCCAATCGCTCGCTCACACGCTCACTCACTCGCTCACTCACTCACTCACCAAGTCACTCATCCAATCGCTCGCTCACACGCTCGCTCACTCGCTCACTCACTCACCAAGTCACTCATCCAATCACTCGCTCACACGCTCACTCGCTCACTCACTCACTCACCAAGTCACTCAACCAATCGCTCGCCCGCATGCCCGCCCGCCCGCTCGCTCACCCAGTCACCAAGTCACTCAGCCAATCGCTCACCCGCATGCCCGCCCGCCCGCTCGCTCACCCAGTCACTCAGCCAATCACTCACTCGCACGCTCGCTCACCCACTCGCTCGCTCACTCACTCACCAAGTCACTCATCCAATCGCTCACTCACACGCTCGCTCACTCGCTCACTCGCTCACTCACCCAGTCACTCAGCCAATCGCTCACCCGCATGCCCGCCCGCCCGCTCGCTCACCCAGTCACTCAGCCAATTGCTCACTCGCACGCTCGCTCACTCACTCGCTCGCTCACTCACTCACTCACCCAGTCACTCAGCCAATCGCTCACTCGCACGCTCGCTCACTCACTCACTCGCTCACTCACCCAGTCACTCAGCCAATCGCTCACCCGCATGCCCGCCCGCCCGCTAGCTCACCCAGTCACTCAGCCAATCGCTCGCTCACACGCTCACTCACTCGCTCACTCACTCACTCACCAAGTCACTCATCCAATCGCTCGCCCGCATGCCCGCCCGCCCGCTCGCTCACCCAGTCACTCAGCCAATCGCTCACTCGCACGCTCGCTCACTCACTCGCTCGCTCACTCACTCACTCACCCAGTCACTCAGCCAATCGCTCACTCGCACGCTCGCCCGCCCGCTCGCTCACCCAGTCACTCAGCTAATCACTCACTCACATGCTCGCTCACTCGCTCACTCACTCCCCAAGTCACTCATCCAATCGCTCGCTCACACGCTCGCTCACTCGCTCGCTCACTCACTCACTCACCAAGTCACTCATCCAATCGCTCACACGCTCGCTCACTCACTCACTCACCCAGTCACTCATCCAATCGCTCACTCACACGCTCGCTCGCTCGCTCACTCACTCACCAAGTCACTCAGCCAATCGCTCACTCACCCACTCGCTCACTCACTCGCCAACTCACTCAGCCAATCGCTCACTCACTCGCTCGCTCGCTCACTCACTCACCAAGTCACTCATCCAATCGCTCACTCGCACGCTCGCTCGCTCACTCACTCACTCACCAAGTCACTCAGCCAATCGCTCACTCACACGCTCGCTCGCTCGCTCACTCACTCACCAAGTCACTCAGCCAATCGCTCACTCACCCACTCGCTCACTCACTCGCCAACTCACTCAGCCAATCGCTCACTCACTCGCTCGCTCGCTCACTCACTCACCAAGTCACTCATCCAATCGCTCACTCGCACGCTCGCTCGCTCGCCCACTCGCTCGCTCGCTCACTCACTCACCCAGTCACTCGCCAACTCACTCAGCCAATCGCTCACTCGACCCACCCCCCACCCCCACCCCCACCCCCACCCCCACCCCCACCCCCACCCCCACCCCCCCACCTCCCTCCCCCGTCCCCCCGGGGGCACCCCCAGTCCGGCGGGCGTCTGCGCTGCCCGGCCAGCGTGCCCTTGGACATGTTCGTGGAGGAGCTGAGCTTCTTCGAGCTGGGCGCCGACGCCATCGAGCGCTTCCGCGCAGCCGAGGGCCACCCCCGTTGTGAGCAGCGCCCGCTGCCCTCGGCGGCCTGGAAGCGCCGCGTCTGGCTCCTCTTCGAGCACCCCGAGAGCTCGCGGGCCGCGCGCCTCGTCGCCGGCGTCTCCGTCCTCGTCATCCTCCTCTCCATCCTCGTCTTCTGCCTCGAGACGATACCGCGCGGCCGCGGCGAACGGCCGCAGCGGGCCGGGGGCTTCTACGAGGACGAGGATGGCGGTGGTGGCAGCGGTGGTGGCGGCGACGGCTTCCCCGACGACGAGGAGGAGGACGAGGAGGAGGAGGCCAAGGCCGCCGGAGGAGGAGGAGGAGGAGGAGGAGGCCTCTCCGACGACCCGTTCTTCGCCGTGGAGTCGCTGTGCGTGGTGTGGTTCAGCGTCGAGCTGCTGGCACGCTTCCTCGCCTGCCCGGGCAAGGCGGCCTTCTTCCGCGACGTCATGAACACCATCGACGTCGTCGCCATCGTGCCGTACTTCGTCACGCTGGGCACCGAGCTGGCTGAGCGAGGCGGTGGCGGCGGAGGCGGTGGAGGCGGCGGAGGCGGCGGAGGCGGCGGAGGAGGCGGCGGAGGCGGCGGAGGCGGCGGAGGCGGCGGCGGAGGCGGTGGAGGCGGAGGCGGCGGGGCTCAGACCACGTCGCTCGCGACCCTGCGCGTCATCCGCCTCGTGCGCGTCTTCCGCGTCTTCAAGCTCTCGCGCCACTCCAAGGGCCTCCAGATCCTGGGCCAGACCCTCAGGGCGTCCATGCGCGAGCTGGGCCTGCTCATCTTCTTCCTCTTCATCGGCGTCATCCTCTTCTCGAGCGCGGCCTACTTCGCCGAGTTCGACGAGCCCCGCACGTACTTCCTGAGCATCCCGCACGCCTTCTGGTGGGCCGTCGTCACCATGACGACGGTGGGCTACGGCGACGCGGTGCCGGCGACGACCGGCGGCAAGGTGGTGGGCTCGCTGTGCGCCATCGCCGGGGTGCTCACCATCGCCCTGCCCGTGCCCGTCATCGTCAGCAACTTCAACCACTTCTACCACCGGCACACGGACGCCGAGGAGGAGGATTCGCGCGTGGCGGCGGCCGCGGCCTCGGCGGCCTCGGCGGCGGCCTCGGCGGTGGCCTCGGCGGCCTCGGTGGCCTCGGTGGCCTCGGTGGCCTCGGCCTCTTCGGGCAACGTCAGCGATTCGCGGGCGACGAAGGCGTTGCTGGCCAGGTGGTCGTCGGCCGGCTCGTGGCCGGGTGGTGGCGGCGGTGGAAAGGGAGGAGGAGGAGGAGGAGAGGGAGGAGGAGGAGAGGGAGGAGGAGGAGGAGGAGGAGGAGGAGGGGGTGGAGGAGGAGGGGGAGGAGGAGGAGGAGGAGGAGAGGGAGGAGGAGGAGGAGGAGGAGAGGGAGGAGGAGAGGGAGGAGGAGGAGGAGGAGGAGGAGGAGGAGAGGGAGGAGGAGGAGGAGAGGGAGGAGGAGGAGGAGGAGTAGGAGAGGGTGGAGGAGGAGGAGGAGGAGGAGAGGGAGGA